>NW_026623512.1:861731-907058 GCF_030028575.1 Malurus melanocephalus | reverse complement strand
GTTTGGGTTTGGGTTTGGGTTTGGGTTTGGGTTTGGGTTTGTTCTATTCTGTGCCCGGGCTGCGGCGGTGTTGCTTTTGGGGTACAGGGCTCCGCGGAGCTGCCCCGGGCACCGCAGTGCTGAGGGAGGCCTTCCCTTCCCATCCCGCTGGCTTGCGGGGAGCTGCGCTCCCAGCCGCTCCTCAAAACTGATGGTCGTCAGGCGGTGGGATGGGGGAAGTTGCAGGGCAGGTCAGAAAAAGGAGGCTTTGAAAAGTACAGGAATTGTACTGGAAAGTGAGCCTAAGCGACTTGAAAGCACTGTATCAGAGGAGCACAGGCAGCTGAACATGAGCCAGCTTGAAGGCCAGCGGCATCCAGGCCTGTATCAGCAATAGCCAGCAGGAGGAAGGCAGTGATTGCCCTTCTGTACTCAGCACTACTGTCTGGGCTCSGTTTTGGGGCACTCACTTTAAAAAGGACATTGAAGTGCTGGAGTGTATGCAGGGAAATGCAGTAAAGCTGGTGAAGCATCTGGAGCACAAGTCTGATGAGGAGTGGTGAGGGAGCTGGGGATGTTTAATCTGGAGAAAAGGAGGTCCAAGGAAGATTTTATTGCTCTCTACGTCTACCTAAGAGGAGGTTGGGGTGAGGTGGGGGCTGATCTCCCAAGTAACAAGTGATGGGACAAAAGGAAAGTTGTGGCAGGAACGGTTTAGTTTGGATATGAAGCAAATAATCTTGAGTGCCTTCACGGCCTTACGCAGCATGTACAGGTAATCAGGCCCAGCCAGCATGGGTTTAGTCCTGACTTACTGACCTGATTTTCTGTGACAGGGTGACCCACTTAGTGGATGAGGTAAATGCTGTGGATGTGTCTACCTGAGCTTTAGTAAAGCCTTTGACATCATTTTTTGCAGCRTTCTGGAGAAACTGGCTGCCCATGGCTTGGACAGGTGTGCTCTTTGCTGGGTAAAAAACTGTCCAGATGGTTGGGCCCAGAGAGTGTTGGTGTATAGAGTTATATCCAGCTCATCTCCAGGGCTCAGTGTTGGGGTCAGGCCTGTTTAATACTTCCATCGATAATCTGACTGAGGAGACCAAGAGCACCCTCAGTTTGCAGATGCACCAAGTCGGGTGGGAGTGTTGATCTGCTGAAGGGCAGTAAGGTTCTGCAGAGGGGACTGGACAGGCTGGATCAATGAGGTGAGGCCAATGGCACGRGGCTCAACAAGGCCAAGTTAGGACCCTACACTTGGGTTGCAACAACCTCTGCAGTGCTACAGGCTGGGGGAAGAGCAGCTGGAAAATTGCCTGGTGGAAAAAGACCTGGGGGAGTTGTTGAACTGCTGAACGTGAGCCAGCATGTGCTCAGGTGGGCATCAGTCTCTTGCCAAGTAAGAAGAACTAGATCAGGGAAAATGGCCCCAAATGGCACCAAATGGCATTTAGATTGGATATGGGTAAGAATTTCTTCTTCAGCAGGTTTGTTAAGCACTGGAACAGGCTGCCAGGGGCAGTGATGGAGTCACCATCCCTGGAGGTATTCAAAAGATGGGTAGCAAGGTGTTTAAAAGAGATTTGGCTTAGGGTCATGGTTTAGTGGTGGACTTGGCAGTGCTGTATTAACAGTTGGACTCGATCTTAAAGTCTTTTCCAATCTAAATGATTCTATGGTTCTATGAAAGAAAAAATGAAAGCGTGACAGAAATAGGATAATACGGGGTTTAAGAGAAGGCTGAAGAGCAGAGTGATTTGGGCAGGAGAAAGGTGGGAAGGTGCAGAAGAAAGAAGGGAAGTGTAGAATACGTAGGTGAGAAAAGGAAACCTACATTCAGAATTAAAGAAAAAAACAACTTATTTTCTTTCCCTTCTTCTAACCATCTCTTCTACCACAGAGATGTTCCTTGTGGGGAAGAAGAGGAGCTGTGTCTGCACCACTTCAAAGATTATTGGACACTGAGGCCATGTCCTTTTCCAGTTTCATCCTGTGATGCACAACTGTCTCCATCTTCAAGAGCTCTCTTGCATGTGCTCTGCCAGGACATCCCCATCTCACCTGCACTCAGCACAGCTTGCTGCCATAGCCCTTTGCTGGAAAAAGGGGTGACAGGGATCCCTTAGCCACTGCTGGAAAAGAAATTGTGGGCAAGCATTGACACAGGCTCTGGGAAGTGGCAGTAAGAGAAAGGAGAAAATGGCGTTAAGCTAAGCATTTAGCTTAGCTGATGTTTTTTGCTGTCATGCATGTGTGATAATAAGTCCAAAAGCACCAAAAGTGGCAAAAAAGAATCAGTGAGCAGGGAGCAGATAGAGTGAAAATGGAATGCCTGGCAAATGTCCCTGTTTCTTTACGTACACCTAGGGCTGAAATTTGAACTGTGTAGGTATAGACAGTATGCTAACAATTAGGAATATATTTTAAATGTATGTGCAGTTTTCTRGAAACCTGTTTCTGCAGCTCACTGCGAAGTGACAGCTAAGGAAGCAGACATCCTGAATATTTGACACTTTTTTCCAGCGTAGCCAAGCAATAAAAAGAAGTTAAAAGTTTAGGYTCTTTTTGAACTCAGATTTCATGAAAATAAATGTGAATTAAAATTAGTGATTCTGAACATAAGCACAGTTTTGTGAATACAGTAAATGCATCTTGGCAAATGAAATTTATGGTGATAAAACAGGCAGACTGGCTCAAAGTAATTTCAGAACATTTATGATACAATACTTTCCTTCAGTCATATGTTCCACTTGGAAGTTCTGTATCTGAAATAACTGTTCCAGTGCTTCAGGATACTTCATTTAAAAGTMATTGACAATTTCAACAGGAACTGAAGTTTAAAAATAAACATACTTATTCTTCACCTTTATGTACCTACTAAAGCTGAAGTGGTTTGCAGTTACAGAACTTACACAGTGAATTCAAAGGTGAATTTTCCACGTGGTGTTATATAATTACAAATCCTTTTGAATTTACGCAAGTCCAACTGTTGCATAGGCAAAATTATTACTGTAGTCACTGTATGTATTGCCTTTCTGAATCACAAATGTGGCATAATTAGCATATGATGGTTCTTGGTCTATTACATGCCACTTGGAGAGACACAAAATATTCTTTCCAATGTACAAATGTGTTTGTGCCTTTACCAACTGTTTTCGTTTAAAAATAAAATGCTACAGTGGATTTATCTGTTACTAGTGAAAGAGASATCTGATAACATTATAAACGTCATGTATAGGCTGTTTTCAGTGTTCACAGAAAAGATCAGTCATTTCTAATAGAGTGTATTAATTTTCCTCGAGYCTTACTTCATGATAGACTCTAGAAACTTTCTAGCAATGATAATAAATGTCAATCTGGAATATCGAGTTTTAAAACAACATTGGGAAAAATAATTCATTGTGGCTAGTTGAAGAAAATATTTTTGTGGTGTAGCACCTCAACATCTCAGCTTATAATACTGATTAGTACTGTTTTTTGAATATTTTTCAGGAAAGTGTGTCAGTGATCTCMATTTTATTTATCTCAAAAGCTTTACAAAGCTTTTGTGAAGGAGTTTTTCTTGAAAGCAAAGTAATAGAATGAGTTTCTGCTTAGAATTAAAAATAAACAGACCTTAGTCTGCGATAAACAATACCATAGGAAAAAATGAAACCTGTGATACCTGATGAAGATAATACTTTCCCTTTTTAAAACCTACAGTGGACAAAGCTGCTGTTTTAAAGATTGCATTGGTAATGATTTARGAGTGTAATAGTGTATTATCAGATAGATTAAACTGAAGACTATACCTAYCTGATTAAGAATTTTATGATGTATAGTAGTCATGTGCACTTCTTAGTAGTTTGAGCTAATAAACTGGCTAAAAAAATCCATTGATGCAACGCCCACATGAATTGTTTTGTATTTAGCAATATTGTATATTTTCAGTATTAATAAAGGTGTTTGCACAGCAATGCTTTTGCCATTTATCAGTGCAAGTGGAAATACCAGTCCATGATCATAAAGGGATGAGCCACTGCCTTCTGTGGTGCTGTGGACTGGAGCCTTTATGGGGAGAGCAGCAGCAGCAGCAGTGTCTATAATACTTCCCACCCTCCTATAATCCGTGAAGTTTTAGAACATTAATCGTTACCTTGCTATTCCCTCTTGTGCGTTCATCTGTGTGGAAGAATTTTACATCACTTTCAAAGAAAATCCACTCGCATTAAGTAGTAATGCAGTAAGGTACTACTGCATAGTTTGCTTTAAACCAGGCAGAGAATCATTTAGGTTAGTGTTGGTTTAGGTAGTTAAGTTTGAAGTACTTCAGCAACCTTTGAGGACACTGTTATTTAAAGATGATGAAGCTACTTAAATCCGCTGCACTAGAGCACAGACTCAAAAAAGTTGGGGAACTTGGACAATACCAAACACAATCRTTGAAAAACCTCTTAGTACCAGACTTCTGCTTCCTACAGATTAGGCCTCCTGCTGACTATTTGTACTTTTTAAATGTATAAGAGATTTAAGCTTCAATGTCTGCACTTCAGTTCTCCTACCTTTGAAACAGCAGTGGTAATTCTGACTTAAATATTGTGATGATACATTAATAAATATGAGCAAAACTCTTTGAAGTTGAAAAATATAATGAGATTTAGGTATATTCCTTTTTGTCATGATTAACCTGTCAAATGTTTAAGTGCTGAAACATTGCTTTTGGGGGGAAAAAAAAAAGGAGAAATGCTAACTAAGATAATAAAGAAGTCMAGATACTGATCAAATAAGCAGAACAAGCAACTAAAATAAATACAGGGAAATAATCCAAGGGACAGAGCAGATCTAAAAAGATACAGCTGAGAWAAATGAGAAGAGAAATCTGAAACAAATGCTGCTGGAAATTGGAAGGGCGTTTAATATGCTGGTAAGAAACACCTTTGCATAAGATTCAAAGTGAATGCGTATTAAGACAATATGTCAGAGAAGTCTGGGCAGCAGTTTAACTCCCACAGTCTCAAACATCAACGGTGCCCTGTAAGTTCCTATTTTTCCTCCTCTGACTCTAAGGGGAGCAACTGCAACTGCCTCAAATATATGAATCCTAGCTCTTCAGAGCTCAAGTACCTCCAGTGTTAGGGRATGGCTGAATGGAGGTTTTCAGATAATGATTTTGATCTTACAGTGAAACAGACTGGACAAGAATACTAAGACTGGACAGAGGCCTSTAAGTGAAACAAAAAGACTTCAGTCTGCTGAAGTGGGACAAGATAGACTTGCAAGATTAGGTAGAAGGAGGAAGGACAAATTCATGGACAGCAAGTAGAATAAACTCGCACACCAGAACACACCCTATTCCAAATCCTGGAATGGATCAGAGATGCTTAATTTTAATAGCACCCCTTACAATAATATATATCTGCAGCTTAAAGGTCAAAAGCATGTATCTTCGTTTGCCCAGAAGATGAGAATCCATCACTGCTGGTGGCCAGCACAGTAGTCAAAACAACAGCATTCTGTATGGTTGATCACTCACATGGCCAGAAAGAGAAAGTAAATACACAGTAATTGCTCATTTAGTGAATCACTTGTTCTATTTAAAAAAAAAATACAAAAAAGAAGTTGGACAGATATAACTAAGAATTGTATCATCACTAAGAGCATGAAAGCCAAAATCAGGCTGGGTGGCATTTCCTAACTTCTCAGGATATGATTTCTCAACCTCCTAAAATTCTTTCAAYGTAGCTTTTGTGTTGTGAAGGCCAGAATTTATGTCCTTTATTATTGCTTTATAGAAGAGGGTAGGAACATATTTTAAGTATTTATTATCCTTCTTTTGAGGTGACACTTTCAAAAGCTTCTAAGAAATCATAAAGTAAGAAAAATATCTCTYTGAACTGATTTTGTACCAGGTTAGGTTGACTGATTTTTCAAAGACAGCAATAGATTTCAGCAACATGAAAGGCTTGACTGGTGGTGCCAAATAAAAATTATTTTTAAAAATGCACAAGCTGCTTGTTCTAAAGTTTTYATTTTGGGCCCAACAAGTTGATCTCTGTCCTTCAAGGTAGTAAAATACCATGACAAGCCAAGAACACATAGTTCTTGTCTCTTTTTTTGTTTTTCTTATTGAGAAGCCAAGGAAACACACATGASTGAGAGGAAACCTGCAGGCTTGCAAGCAGGAAGAAGCAAACTCCCTTCTTTCAGTGTCACAAAATATTTTTTACTACTACTGTGGACTCAAAAGCCTCTACAAAGAACTGTAACACCCYGAAGCATTCAAAAAAACTGGCAGAAGTTTTGAAAATGGAAATAGAAGAAAAATATGTACAAAACATAAAATATTTTTAAGTGGGATGGCAGAAAAAAATTATACTGAAAATATGGGGAAAATAAGCTTTTGCAAACAGAATAAAGAAGGTGAAAGGAAACTGAAAATAAGCACAAGATTAAATGGGAATGACAGAAATTACTGATTCAGAAGTAGCAAAGAWAATGTTTGATATTCATTTAGAAAGAAATTTCCAAAATGTTGGACAACTTAAAAGTAACAAAAGGTTTATAAAAATAGCTGTTCCTAAAAAGCAGTCAAGAAAACATTTGAAAAATGTGCAGAGTTGTAAGTCCGTCAGCCAGCCCAGCTGCTRTGCATCCTAGGGGATAAAAGGTATTTGCTGTGAAACTTCCTGTAGCGTTGTCAATGAAGCTTGAAAGGAGGGACAAATACTGAAAAAAAAAAATCAAATATGACCTAGTTTTTCAAGGAAAGCATAGAATGCCCTTTGTAACTGCAATCCATACTTGACCACTATGTATCTTATTCTAGAAATGCTGTATAGCAGGAGGATGCCATGTTTCAGAGACAAGGATTAAATTATTTTTGCTTACAATTTTGAGTTAGTTCATGAAGGTGTTATGCTGACAGTGAAGAGGTGCTTTTTGAAAATATGCTTTTGAATGAAGACGGCAGCTCACAGAGAGACCTTTCAAGGCAGTGAGTAGAGTAGGAACCCTGCAGAGAAAGGCCTCCTTTTAACACCTGATGATCTGTGCCATGGATAMACTATTGGCTTTCTAGATTGTTTATGACATGTTCTCATAAAAATCTTTATTTGTGTGTGTGTTTTGCAATATATCTGTCGCATAATACAAGGAAATACCTCTCTTTGTTTCAGTTTCATAATGCGCAAGTCTTGCACATTGGGACTTCACTTCTTGCAGATGATTGATCCAGGTTACAGTTTGCATAGGAAGTTCTCAGARTGCAAAGGTGGCACACGTGCAGCCATGTCTAGCAGAGCTGCAGCATCGAGGGTGAGCAAATTTTTCTTGAATCACAAGACAGACCATTGGTTTTAATGAAAATTGTGATCTGGATTTGTTTTAAACTATTCTATAGGTATCTGCAAGATGTATGGGAATGGGATGTCTGGGAGATTGGACTACAAAGAATTTTTGTCATTTTAGTTTCAAGAAATTTAAAATAGTCCTTTAGTACTTCTTGAGGCAGTGCTTGCTATTTGCTTTCTTTCATTTCAAAGAATTAATTTGAATACTKTATCTGTATGCCACTCAGTAAGCATGGAAACTGTATTCTCCTTTTCCAGTTAGAGATTTAGGCAAAGAAGCCTTAATGTTATTGCAGGCTTCTCAGAGAATCCCAGCCAGTCTGTTCTGTCCAGACTGACAACTAAGATGGAGTCTCTTCTTAGAGGCAAACCACATAGAAAACAATCCTGGTGTGAAAAAGCTGAGTGTCACTGGGCTATTGGTAGTCTTCTCTGGAAAGTTTTTTTCCCTTGTCTGCTTTTTATAATATATATTTAAAGTTGTGTTTGTTGTTGTTTTCTTTTATCATTACTGGCAATCTATAATTTMTACAACCCTTGTCTTCAGTGTACTTCACTACACAAGAGAGTTATAAATACATTTAAATTTATTTGGTCAAACTTCTATGTTTATACAGTTCCCACTGAAGTGAGATCACTGAACCAGAGAACTGACTCTCCAACTGGTTCTCAAACCCCTGTATCATCTCACTGTCATTCTTGGCACGTGAAGCATGACCTCTTGTCCCACAGTGGCCAGGCATATTACCAAGAGGTTTTGTCATAGTCACTTACTCCACATTTAATTAGTAATTTTTTTTTCACAGCAGTGCATCTCTATGGCAGTGTTATTTTTCATTTCCATTTAAAACTATAGTATACAGATAAAAGTGAGAAATCAAAGGTCCCTGTGAATGCTTAGGCTTCTGGAAAACTGTAACATGGGAAAAAAAAAGCCCTGAAATTATAGTCAGATTTTATGTACTCCTATTCCCCAACTGAATTTTAAAATCATGGGAACCAGCTTCAGTCACTAGGAAGCATCACGTGCTGAAACCTCATCACATCGACACATCACCAGCTAAGTTTAGAGTAAACTTCTGGATGCAATGAAGTGACCCATGGCCTTGGCAAAAATCTAACTTGAAGTCTCATGGGGAAATAATTTCTGGCTCTTAATTTAAGACAAAGCYAAAGGAATTGAGCCCTTCAAGTCCTACAGTTAAAACCCAGAAATCCCATTTTGATTTGAATAGTGAGCTTCTCAGTTGCTAGCAGGTATGTGTGTAAGAGTTAGTGAGGCACAGATTTCCTGCTATTTTGCCCTTAATGTGGAAAAATCAATCAACCTCTTCAAACAGCGGACTTCAGATAAAACATGCAGTGCTTGGTGCTTATGAAAAGGCTCTCTTTTTCCAAGACTTTGATAAGAAGAGGAAGTTAAACAGAATTTTAACCTTTTCTGTGAGTACTTTTGAAGTGACTAAGGACCTGATTTTCATTTGCATCAAGGCCTCTGCATTAAGCTTAAAGAACCTTAAATGGGCATAAGCTGTAATTAGGACCAAGTCCCCTGTCTCTCCTAGCTTAAGGTATGTAACAACTCTGAATCTTTAATGTCTATAGATGCAGCTCCAGGGGAAAACCTCTGATGTCCAGAGATTCCRCTCTAGGGAATAGGGACTGCCTGGCAACAGCCCAGAAATATGATTAAACAAAAGTCTGTCCTCCGAAACCGTCAGAAAATCAGTATGTTTAAAACATTAAAAATGYATTATTCTTCTTTATTTAGGATTCATGTCACACATAAATATGAAACCAACTATTACAGTTTTCAGTCAGTGGTGAAGAAGGCTAATAACTTTCCGTTTCTTATATGAGTATTTTATATAGATGATACATTTACTGTTATTTTTATACATATTATTTGTAYATAGCTATATTAAAAATGTGCTAGTGACTAAGGTCCACAAAGAAAAAGCTATAACTGCTTTAAATTACTGAATCCAGTTTACATGTTTTCCCTATGAATACAATGAGTGCATAATTTCAGAAAGTGTGTGTAGGAAAATGATCTAATGCTCATGTAGTGCCTTGTGATCCTCAAATAGAAAAATTATACAAAGGCAGAACCTGATTTTAGCTCTAAACCCACAGACAGTATGTTTTTAAAAGGATAGCATAAGGCAAGAAAATAATCCGTTCCAGTCATCTCAAAATTCCTGCACCTTGACTCCCTATTGTATTTGTCCGCCTCCATCCCATTCAGGACCATCCTGATGTTCCCAGTTATGACACCAGTTCTATGGCTAGCAATACTTTGAGCTTRCTGTCTCATCAGCCAGCTGCTGTCACCTAAAATATGGCACAATTTATGTCCAACTAATACCCCAAAATGGCACCATTCAATTTTGCTGATCTCCCCTACCTGCTTATTGCTGCAAAACAATCCCTCTTTCAATTGTAGGCAAAGTTTCTCAGTGGATTCCTCTGTTACTAGCAGGCACTGGCAGGCAGGAAAAGAAACCAAAGATGCACCACCAGATGAAAAGCAATGTAGCAAARACCTCATTTCCGTAGGCAGCCAGGTTAAAAAAAGAAGCTTATGAGTCCTGTGGCCATCCAGCTCTTGGCCATGAGCAGTCCAGCAGCAAGAGGAAGGAAAAGACCAGTAATATTGATCTGTGATTCTTCAGTGCAAATCCTGTGCCAAGACATCTGTGTCCTGAACAGAAAGAAATGGAGCCCTTTTGGTAATTTGTCTCCTGGCTTAGGGGTAAAATGTCACAAGAAGGATGCAGGATTTCCTAGCGAGTTCTTACCAATTATAGTCCACGTAGTAATAGCGCAAATGAAGGTAGATTTAGTATCCTCACTGCATTGCTTAGCAAATGTAAGGGAAAAGAAAGGAGATGCCTGATGTCAGGAACCTCATGGTGTCTGGTGCAGAGGACAGCAGAGGAGTTAGCCAGACTCTGGTCATTATGTGRTAGATGTAACCGAGGTGAAAGAATAATCCATTCTGTTTGAAAGCTGCTGGGATTGTTTCCACCCCGGGAGCTCATTGGGACAAAGCTTCCTCCACACTGGGTTCCAGAACAGCAAGATGTGTCCATATAAAAAGTGAGGAGGGCACTTTTTTTTGGCACAAGAAATCTAGCTAGAATTTTCCAGCTTGTGAAATAAAGCTAAAGAAAAGCGTTAGTCTAATAATGGCAAGTAGAAAACATAAAAAATAATAYTTATACTTTATGATTTTTTTAATGTCATCCTATTATAATGAGATAAATGTTAAAAAAAAAAAAAAAGAAGTTATTCCTAGAACCACAAAGGTGCTTCCAAAGAAGTACTAAAATATGCTTTTCTTGCAGTATTCTTCCTTACATATCTCTAGGATATTGGAATAGATGAATCTTTGGTCAGAAAGCCTTTTATCAGTCCATTTGTTCCTACTGCAGTTRCTGATGTTTAAAGTTGGATTTTTCATACTGTAGTTAAAGGAATTAAAGTAAAGCTCCCTGTGATGGCAATGATAACATATATCCTGGTGTTTATTTTCTTAATAAAAAGCAACAACTATATTTTAATTAATGAACATGTGTTTTACATAATTTAAGGTACATGCAATGGAGAGTTTGAGCATTSTATGTAGAGATGAAATAAAATGGGTTGATAGTTACATATCTGAAAGACAGGCTGAGTGTGAAGGAGTCAAAGTTTGATTTACTCTTGGAAGGAGAAAGGATATGTTTTTCTATCACCAGGTTTTTCCCAAATGTTACACAAAAAGATTTTTTAAAGCATCACTAATAGCCGATATTGACATGGTACATAAACCTTTAGACACAATTATAGTCCTCTATAGTGAAATAAGCCTTTAGACACAATTATAGTCCTCTATAGTAAAATTGGGGGATCTGAAAAGAAACCAAAGATTCTGTTGTGTGTCTGTTTAATAGTTTTATATATATTGATATCATTTAGACTTGAAAACATAGCCATAATGACATGGTAATAATAAGAAAAATTCTAGAAACAGGAGGCAAAAGCTGAAATTTAGTAACTGTCACTAATGATTCCAGATTGGATGCTTTCATGCATAGACTACTAAGCCAAAAGAAGGWGCATAATGAAAAATGTCACTGAATTGAGCATGTTAATTTTTCAGGAGATGTTGTTGAGTTGGTAGTTGTCTTTTTTTATATATTTTGCTAGGAACACATACCAAAGCATGTTCTAAGTTATGTATAAATAACTGCACCTTTCCCCCATGCAGAGATCATGTCTCTGCTAAAATTCAGGATGACAGAATACACAWAGCATAAAAACAGAATATGGAAGAAGGACTGTTTTGCTTTTTAACATTAAAACCTTTCTCTTTACAGAAAAGAGAAAGAAACAAAGCTTTTTAGGGGTACTCCTAATTGKAACGGGCTGGAAAATAAAGAGCATRAAAGTCCTTTTTACAAAGCAATAGAGAGAAAAGATGCAAAAAATGGGCATGTGACTTAGGGGACATCAGTGGGAAATTCCTGGATATGTGTGCTTAGGGTTATTCCATTGGATTAGTTTAATCATTCATTGAAATTACAGTAATTAAAGAGATTAAACAGAAGTGCACACATGCCACCTTTTTCCCCCCCATCGAAGTGCTTTTCTTATTAATCATACAGTCTCTACAGATCTATATCTATATATTAATAAATCCTCCAATATTCCATGAGGCTATTCCATAGTTGTTTTTCTAATGGAGAATTCTAGGTTGCCTGCCAGAAACTACAGAAATTTGGAAACTGAACTTAACGGTAACAACTCCTGTAATTCCTGTGCTGGCATCTGCTGATTTTGCCAGCACCACCTTTGCCCTGCTGACAGGTAGCATAGGGGATGCTGCTGAGTGTGTCCATCAGAGTGTACACACATGGGCAGGTTTGGTTTGGCAGCAGACTGGTTTGGCAGTGCAGTTTCATCGGGTTTCTGAGGACAAGGGAATATTCTTAATGGAGAAGAAGGAAGATGAGGACTGAAAAGCTGTTTTTCTGGAATCACTGCACATGATATGAGAAGTGCTTGTAGACTCAGCCAGCTAGCAGAGCTCCTGGGATAGSTGGTGAAGCAAAGCTCAGATGTCTGGGCCTCCTAGCAGACTGTCAGAAAGGTAAAGGAAATTCCCTGGAAGTCTGTGTCCTGGAAGYTACCTAAGCGTTACAGCACGAGTATGAAAGTTGTCCCCAATGCAGAAGAAATAGGTTGCCCTTGCTCTTTGGAATGCTGGCTGCCCCTATTTTCTGCCTGTTAGTAGTTAACCAGGTTGGGGCTGGCAGATCAGCTTCTGGGCTTGTTGCCATGGAAGATTGAGATGTTTCTTTGAGCAGTGCTGCTCTACCAGGTGTATACACAGGAGGAACTGGCATCTCTTCAGAAAGCAGAGGAGAGAAATTTGTGTCCACTGATTTTTGGGAGCAACTTTTCTGCTTCATTTGCTCTGACAGTGCCTTCTCAATGTTTAGGCTACTGACTTTTAGATGGAACTAAATGAACCACTCGGGAGGGGCAGGACTGACCTCTGCAGTARTCCATGCACATGCATAGCAGGGTATTAATGATTAGTGCCTAGAATTGATGCCTAAATTTACCTCAGAAAGCGGTAGAGTTTGGAAAAAGAGTTACCATGTAGCTGGCACAGGTACTATTTAAAAGCATTAAAACACTGCCACCCATTTCAAGGGCTAAAAAAGGAGTAGAAAACTTGCTGGCCAGTATTCTCCATGAGAAAAGTAACATAAGAAAAGGCAGAAAGTACCTTGAGGAAGCTTTTGGAGCTCAAGCATGAGGATGGCATGTAACTGTACAGGCTGGCAGAGGCAGTGGCAATAAAAGCTGCTCCTTAGTAGGCTGGACACTTCAGAGAACTTCACTGTACTCTTCCTTTCTCCCTACATCTACTCTTCTTTTAAAATCCTAATTCAGCTGTAAAAACCTTCAGTTCCACTTCCTCCACTTAAATGAATGAAAAAAAATCTTTAGACAAATTCTGATCCCAATCCCATATATGTAAAACAAGATTAACTTGGTTGACTTTAATCAGTTGGGGCATCCTCTGCTGAAACCCATCAACAGTTAGATCACATGGCTTAAGTCAAATGCATAAATAACAAAGGTATTTCCAGTGCTTTCTCTGTAAGCTGGTTTCATTTGGCTGTCCCTGGAGTTAATCTTAGCCCTGAGTTGAAAAAGGCCTGGATTTTATCCAGAGGTGTTCCATCAGCATAAATCTGGTCTAATGATACCAGCTGAGCGAACCATGGAAGCATCCTTTCAACTGCAAGTTTGAGACTTTCAGTGCACCTGTCCAGTACTTTGCTGAGGCTGAAAGGAAACACATTTCACCAGCAATGGGAAAACATGGAGGAAAAGAGAAAAATATTTGCAATTCCAAAATGACTACACTGAAAAGCATTGCTTAGAAATAACTCCACACACATCCTTGCATAAGTATCCTTTGTCTGTGAGCAGGGCTAACTTGTAGTGAACTCTTTGATGTGGGATTTTATTTTCAGACCACTGCAGACACAGATTTTTTTTCAAAGCAACTGTACTATTTACTGCATGCCACAGCTGTTTTTAGAAAAAATTGCCTCAAAACACGATTTTAAATGAACTTTCATGTAAGACCCACAAACTCCTAAGTATCCTTACAAAATAGTACATATTTCTATCAAAAAGCTCTATTTCATGTTTCTCAAATAGCAATATAAGGTTATTATATAATTCTTTACCTCAGTAGAGGACAATGTTCTCTTCTTTTCTTGTATGTTAACAGGAAGGGAACAAGAGGTTCTTGTCTTTATCTGTTATATTTACCATGCAAAATAGATGCAGGCTACCATCAGGCACTTGAGCAGCTTGCTATGCACASTTTGAAACTGGTTTGCCAAGACAGCTGCATATGAAACACTATGTGGGAGAATCAGGGCGAAAAGCTGAAGTGAAGACATACCTGGACTCTGGGCCATACCCCCCTATCTCACAGAGCAACATCATTCTGTTCTTACAGGAGTCTGTTTTCTGTAGATAAGGATGTGGCCATAGGGGTCCTAAAGCTGCTAAAGCTGAGAAATTTCATATGGAGACTAGAATGGGGAAAACAGTCTAATATCCAACTTCTCGTTTGATTATACTGAAAATTAATTGTCTACTTTCATTAAATGTGAATCTAAAAGGTGAAAAAGAGGCCGATTAAAAAAAAGAATTGCTATGTCCTTTGTCTCCTACTCGTAAGCACCCCTCTGTCCTGAATCCTGGGCTACAAATCTTCCACAGTAAGTTTTGCATAAGACATGCTTACTCAGTTTGGTAGCACATCTGCCAAAATGAACAAAATACACTTTTCTTAGTCTTTGTTATAGCCAGAAAGAAAAATAAAATTGTGGATTTAGGCACACAGTCTTCATTTTAACCTCATCAAATTGAAATTCCTGCTTATTCAATACCCTCAGATGTGTGCATGCAGCTTCTGTTGGGTCAATTTATACCAGTGCCATATTGAGCAGGCTTGCATTTCCCTGGTGAATAGCTTTGCCAGTTTGCAGCAGTTGAAAGGACAGACTTTGAGGTTAAACATTCTCAGTGTCTGTCTGTCTGGGATGCCCAGAACAACAATTTTTCTGTGTTTTTCATGATGAACTGTGGATGGGCCACAGAGTGCAAGAAAGTCCCCTAATTTTGTTCTTGAACTGTCGTAGCTAAACTAGTGACAAGACACAGAGGGCTGAAACTAAGTCAGATACATCTACTTTTAGTTAATCAAAGCTTTGGTAAAGATAGGCCTTGCAAAGGCTGGAAGGAACTCCAGCATCTTGTCTTCTTTTTTCTCTTTTTTTGCAGCTGTGTGTGTCAACTTTTTTTCCTTCTGAGGTAAATACAAGCAAATATATGTGCATATTATCTACAATGTGGTTTTATATAACTCAGTATTTACCTGTTATTTATATACTATATATAAGCACAATGAAAATTTTCTAGCAGAAAATTGAAGATGACAACTGAAAAGCTACTTCTAGGAGAAATACATATTTTCAAAGATGTGAAAGCACTATCTGTTAAGGAGCAAAGCTCTAAGCAATGTATTTAATTTTCTCACAGACCCCTTTCCTTTTGTACCCTCTCCTTTGCCTTTATTGATGCTACTTCAATATAAAAAAACAGTGCTCTAGGGTAGACCTCAGAGCCCCATTCCTACCAACCTCTTCCTCCCTTATTCTCAGTAGCAGAAGCTACTGCAAAGGTTACTTTGCGATCAAGAAAAGAAGTTTATACAATGCCTCAACTCTGCAGCCTTCAACTGTTCCTCATTTTTCCAGATTAGTGCCTTAATTAAGTCCAAATGTTTTTCATTTTCTCCCTTMTGGTCCCTTCTGTGAAACCTGATGCTGGCCATGGACACTGTCCTCTTGTGACCTTTTCTCTTCCTGTTCCTGCTTCTGGCTGGCTTTTAAATTGTGAGCAATTGTAGGAGGGTGATGGTTGCACATTTTCTCATCTCCTCACACACCTGGGGGGCTGTTCACTCTCTTGCTGAAGTCAGAGCCACTCAAGAAACCATCTTGCTTTTTTGCTTCTCTATGAGGCAGAAGTGAGTGAGAAAAAAACAGACTTTAAGCTGGTGGATAAAGCAGTTCATACCATCCACTTGAGTCACTCTCAGTATAAACTCTTAATACAGTGCAACAGTAATTTATCACATTGCAGAAAATGTATAAACGAGGTTTCTCAAGTCCAGCCACTGATTTCAAGATGATTATTTTTAGGAAGCTATCTTGCAAGTTCAGCCTGCAATTTCACATGCATTATTTTAGCAAATCATATGGGAGCCTATGAGGGCAGGAAGAGAGCTCARAATATTCAACACAGAGGAAAGGGTTCAGTAGAATGGAAAAGCAGAAATTTTAACTGACTCATTTTGAAGTTTACCTGTAACAATAAAATCCAAATTTTGCCAATATAGTATGTCAACAGAGCTGAACTGAAGATAACAGAGAAAAATTAAATTAACTAAGAATCAGGCCCAAGTGATTAAGGAGAGAGAAACTAAAGCAAACAAAAAAGGGCTTGGTCCTTTTCTTATAGCGTGAGTAGCTCCAGTTACTGGAACTACACTGATGTAAAATTGGTTTATGTAGCAGAAAAATCAAATCATATGTCAATTGGAGCTGCATGACTGATGGTAAACATAAAAATTAGGCATGAAAACCATGGTCAGAGAYAAAACCATTGCAATGGGGAAAAGATGGCAATAGTATCCTCAAGAACATTTATCTGCAGGAAATAAAAGAGAGAACTTCTAACATTTATATTTAATTGTARTACAGAGCAACAGCATGTCTTGATTCTCAAATAAAACTTTGTATCACTAACCTCATTTCTCTATRTGAGGTGTAATAGGATTTGTAGAAATCATGCAGATGTGTCCAYGAAAACTGCAAGTACCAGAAGATGAATGATGTACAGAAATGGTAATTGTTTATTTCTTCCGTGCAAGGTTTGTTCATTGTTCCCCTCAGGGAGACAGATGTGCAGACAGTATGTGCTGAGTGAAATGAGTGCCCCTTCCTTTTTGACACCTTTAAAATTATTAGAACTAAATCTATACTTTCCTAAGTGAAATGTTTCAATTTAATCAAACTCTGCTGTCATGACCATACTCACATTAAGAGTTTAAGAGCTGTACTTTGCCCTCAGCTAATCCCTCACATATGAGGTTTTCATGGTTAAATTGTCTCCTGTGTAAGTAATCAAGTACATATGAACTCCGCTGCTAGGGAAATAGAGCACAAGTCAAAATCTCTAAGAATGAATTGCTGAGAAYAGTGGAGTTAAGGAAAGGAGGGGAGCTGGCTTCAGTCATCAGSTCCTCCCGATTCTCTCTCTTGGCTTGCAGCTCAGTGAAAATCTTAAAGATGAACAATATCTGCTTCTGTACCAAAAAAAATGCATTCAATCTGTGTGCTCCTGCTGCCACTCTTTCACTCCTCTAATCATTCTCATAATTGTATTTTGAAAAGCAAACRCCCATCATCTTATGATAATGCTGGCTCATGGAATAAGGTGCAGGACCTAAAGGACAGCATCGTTGTGTAAGASTGTCCAAGTGTCTGGAAAGTGTGCCCAGCAGGAATGAAAAGGGCAAWAATGAAACTTCCAGTTCAGAAGACTTGTTTATAGGAGCACTGGAAAATGTTGTGATCAAAAATCAGGGAAAGCAAGTGAAAGAGTTCCAATTTTTAAGGACAGAGGTATACYAGACAAACAGGACCACTATGATTTTTAAAACCAAAAATCCAGAGAAAGAAGTGGTAAATAAGCACGTTCTAGGCCTTTATGTAATGAACACATATGTAAAGGGACCATGTGAACAAATTACAAAGTTGCTTGATAAATGAAGCCCAGTTCCATAAAAATTGAGTAAGTGCCTAGAAAGAGAGTCAAGAGGTCATGTAGCCCACTGCTTTACCCACTAATAGAAACTACTTCTATATTAATATTGACAGTTTCCTGTCTTTCCTAAAAACCTCCATTGGTGTAAATTATGTGATGTCCCTACACACAAACAAYACAAACTAACTCTCTACTACTTCACCACTTCACCACTGAAAGTTTGATTAATTTAATGCTGAAATTAAAWWTTTTGCTGTAATCTAATCCTGTGGTTTAAAAAAACCAAACTTCCCATTTTTGTGGGACTTTTTATCTGTTTGAGAACAGTTATCATGTTTCWTCATAGCTCCTTTCCCCTCTATTTTCTCACTGTTGTTCCCACTGTGCAAATTTTTCATTTTACTTCCTCTCGCCATATTTTGTGAACAGCTTAACCAGCTTGTTCTCTTTTTACAGTGTCTATATTTTCTCTCATGTGGAATCATGTATGCTTAGAAACCTTTCTTTGAGGAATTTCCAGCTGTCTTTGATGCCTGTGTTCATGTAGCTACCTGCTATCTAATGGTTTATTGAAGCCTCCACACTTTCAGTCCAGCATCGTTTTTTGCTCTTCATTATCTTTCCAAGAATCCAAGATTCATATACCCTGTCATTCCAATGTTACTCTTACATATGCAATCTTTCACTTTCACATTCTCACACCATACTTTACTGCTTAGCATCAAATCTGGAAAATTCTCCACCTTTTTTAAACAAGAATTGCCAGTAATTCCAGGAACTCAYTGGACATTGGCATTCTGCTGCATTCTTTCACCAAGCAATACCTGGTTTGTTAAAATCCCTTATTAATATAATATCCTGTCCTTTGGCTGATTCTGCTTTCTGGACACAAAAAGCTTCAAGTCTTCCTTGTTTAATATTTTGTGATCCCTGCAACAAAAACCTTCATATTCTTTTCCCCTTTTACCTTCTTAGAGACAGTAAATTCCTCCACATGCTRGATCTCCCAGCACACCTGTGTGCCCTTGAGTGTAGGGCAGTATATCTAATCTTTCCTGTCTTTCCTAAGCAAGCTAATGCTTTGTTTATTAATATTCCAGTCATGCCACCACCTCAGCACAATCCATGTGTATACTGGTGAGGGCAGAACCCATTAAGGAGTTAAAAAATATCTTAGGGCCATCAAGAAGATGCATTTGTGGGAARCCCAAGGACTTAAAAAACTACAAAAGAATTAGGGGAAGTCTTCRGAGGAAAAAGGAAACTCTCAGACGCCCAGGACAGAGCAGGGAGAGTGCARCATAACAACAGTTCACACCACTCACCTTGTGGCAGGAGCTAAAGTGAGACTGGGTAAGTGCTCTGAGAGATCTGAGAAACCACGAGTGCCTGTGCTTATTGGACACCACAGCAGGGAACAGCAGAAGCATTCACTTATATAGAGAGAACCTGAAAAAAATGAAGTGAGTATGTTAAGAAAGGAATATTTTCCACTACCTACAAGGAGAGAAATCTKTGGAGACATAGCTTGTGCCAAATATTTTCCTATGCTTGGTGCATCAGCGGGATTCTGGCAGGTGTCCTTAGGAAAACAGAGCACATGTTTGTGCACATTCTGCACCTCCTCTGGGAGACACTGTTTCTGCAGATGGCTGTTTGGGTTGTGTTTGGCACCCACGTATTTCACAGGAAAACACAGAAAAGAAAACAATGCTGGTGGTATTAAAGAGTATTAAAGGGTATTAAAGTATTAGGTGATATTCTTACCTTGGGAAGGCAGTAGAAAAAACATGACCAGAAGCTCTGAGCAGCCAGAAGTTTACCAAATTACCAACAGTAAATACTGTTGAGCAGAAATAACACATCTGGTAGAAAAATTAAGATGTGAGTAGGCCACTATGAAGCCATTTCCGACACATTTGCTTCAGTAGGCAAGAATGCTGAAGGCTGCATTCCCCAGCTGTCCCTACCAGGCTGGGAAGCATTGACTGCTCGTGCTCTCCAGCTCCAAAGCAGAAGGATGCTCCTGGACAGAGGTGTGCTATGGCTGTGGCCCAGTGCCTYGTGGCAGGCAGCCCATGGTGGCTCATCAGGACCTGTGGCAGCTKGGTTAGCAGATGGATATTTTTAGGAAGTGGCTTTGGCTGGAACATGGTTCTGCTCTGGCACATTTTAAGCCAGAGGCCAGTAACTTAAATATAATGGGTACAAATAGAAATGGTGCCACTGCACTCATATGAAGAAGGAGGCTTCAGCCTGAAAAGTAATGTGGGCTGAAAATGTTCTRTAAAAAGCTGAGGCTATTGGACTGACCATAAGCCATTATCTCTAAGGACCTAGTAAACATCCTATGAAGATTTAAAACTAAATTTTACAACTACATTTTTACCTTTGATTTAAAATCAAATGCAAAYCTGGGAAAGATTTACAGCTGCAAATATATATTCTATACCACAAATAGAGTGCAAAATCCGGAATTAAATTTCCCCTAGGTCAGTCTGACAAAACAAAACAGTGCAGCCTTGGCCAAAATGATTGTCAGAAGCTGAAGTGCATATTAGGCGAAGCAGCACTGTACTTTTTTTAAACTCTTCTCTGAATAATCACAACTGATCTTTGTTGGTGACAAGGTACTTGGCTACGTTGGTCTCTGGTCTGGCAGTTATTTGTTCCTCTGGTGAGAACAGAAAGTAGTGAAATYCATGAGCAGTGGCCCATGTACAGTTTATTTTCTCACCCTGCTAAGATGGAGTTCTTGTTGTTTGGAAGTATTTTGTTTAAAGGCACTGAGCAGTGATTCCAAAGGCACCATAAAAAATGTGCTTAAAAGGATACGTGAAAGTCAACCAAGGGACTGAAAAATCTAAGAGAAGGGCCAGGGATGGTTTATATTGCCCTTAAATAAACAGTGCCATTGTGGGAAGTTAAATATGGTAGCATCKGCCAAAAATACTACTCAAGCAAAAGAGCCTATGTTGGTAGCAAAAGAAATATCTCCCCCTCTCTCCTCTCTTGGCATGAAGCAGGCGTAGGTTTGTTTATGTTGGGTATATAAACTTCATTGCTCCAAGAGAATTATTCTCARTTCCTGAAATAGCCTCATTTGAAGATATTAGAATAAAAAAGGGCAACCTTGTGTAGTAACTTAGTTACTCCGTTATCAGACATTGTGCTTGGGCTGACAGAGAGATTTGGAGGGGTGACTGATGCAGAACCAGGACCCAATCAAGCCACGTTTTTCAAGAGGATCTCTTACAGGCAGAGACCCCAGAAGGGTATGAAATTTGAGTCTCAAAACAAAAAGGTTTACAACCAACCTGAGAATATGAGACCTGGGGAGCACAATATGTCCCTTAACTGAGTAAACACAGTAGCTGCATTTTACAGCTCCAAATTCAAGGGGTCATTCCTGCCTGAAAAGTACCAGCATGTGCTTAATATCCATTGAAAACCACTGTAATCTGAGCTTCAATCGGTCCAATGGGCAGGCCACAGAGGAAAAATATCTTCAAAACACRCAGAGATTTGCATGCAGAAGGATGGCGCTCACATGTCTAGAGAACCACAAAGGGCACAAGGGCCACAAAGCTTTGCCTAATGCAACTGCAGCTGAACACTGACTGGGAATCTGCTTCTTACATAAAGCCAAATTGCACAAACCACAATTTCTGCTCCCTAGGAACTCAGAGAGCAGTGCAGCTCACCTCCTGCAGCCGAGTTAGCCATTTTCCGCAAGGAGAACATTACATTTAATCCAGCAGGGAGGTCTCCATTCAGGTCTCTTCCAAATGCTGCCTTTCAGCTTAATGTTTAATGATTCAAGCTGCCCTCATGCCTTTATGAATATAATATGAAAGGGCTGGAAAAAGAACTGTTTGCCTCTAAGATTCATTGCCATCAGATAAAACTATGATATTTATGTGGTGTATTATACTAAAGAAAATTACTCTACTGGGGCATAGCTCAGTGCTGGCAGAAACTATGAAAGAGATGCTAAATTTCTGCAACTGCTATGAAAGRCTGAAGAAATTTGTTATTTCAGTATCATGATAAGCAATATGTGCATKGAAATTCTATTCCATAAAAGACTATATACTAACATCCAATCAATAAGACCTTTTGTTTTGTGGGTTTTCTTCCCTCAGGGATTTTATTCAGGTCATGCCTTGGAAATGAACAATGAGAACATAAAATTTAAACTTTTACATTAAGTTGCTCAAGAACTGAGAAGACTGAGTGCATGTGGARAGAAATGCAAAGGATCTTCTATTTGCCACTTAATCATGCTGGTTACATTTTTCTGTTGTTCTGACTTGGAGATATACAGAAAGAAAACAGTATTTATGGCACAAAAAAAACCCAGTTATCATCCTTTATGCTTTCAAATGGAAAATGTTGTGAGAATGCCACAGGCTGAGATTTTTATTCATGCAAATATGTATTTTTATGTTTCAAGTGTTTGTCAGGCCACARGAGTGTAAAAAATTGAATTTGACAGTTAATTTCTAATCACCTCCTTTATCATCCATTGCAGTGCAGTAATAAATCCTACTTCACCTCTCCCTTGGACTCTTTTTATTCTGCTCACTGYGTTTCCATGGCTGTTGTTTTCATACCTCAGCCTCCTTTTCTAGGCTCTAACATGTGTTTCAGGATCCATCATCAGAGTTCCACTGTCTTGCAAAGCCCCCACAAACACCTAACATTTAGAAATWTTACATTAACAAAGGGAAAGGAGTCTGTCATCGGATTTTTCTCAATGTATTTAGTACATATGATTATATATATTCTCTTACCATGTCATCTTCTGTCTTGATTCACACAAGAAAATGGTTAGCAACTAATAAAAGAAGTTGATGAAACCTTTTCAGGATCACTGTGTCCAGCAACAGCACCCTGGGCCAAAGATGACTTGGGAACAAGAGCAGCARAGCTGTGATGAGAGGGAATGGAAATTCCACTTTGCATAAGGAGGCCAGAAGAGCTTGACATATTTAGTGTARCAAAACAAAAGCTGATACAGAATGTCATTGCTTTCTATAAATACACCAGGAGGTTAAACATCAAGGAAGGAAAAGATCTTTTGAAGATAAAGTACTGTGCTGGCATGAGAACAAATGGGCATAAACTGCCCATGAATGTATTTTAACTGGAAGCTGAAAGACATTATGTAGCCAGTGGAGCAATCAGTGCTGGGGAGAGCAGACTTCCAATGCAAGGATGGGGGCACAAGAGGGGTTGTAGGATGGAGTGTAAGAGCTGATGAAAGGCATTGTGTGATGTGGCCTGGGACTAGTGGGGGACTGGGYTCCGAGACACAGGGGGTCCCTTCCAGCCCTCTGTTCCTTTGTTTTAATTTTTCTCAAAGGTATTTGGAGATTCTGCATGGTGATCTCACAGCTGGTAAAGGATATGGCTCAGAGAAGAAAAAGAAATAAGCAACATGTTTTAGCTCGCCAGATGTATGTTATTACTTTATTCCCAATTCACAGGAAATGAACAATCATTTAGTACTGACAGGTACATACTGGAACTTACTATCTTTCTTTTAAACCTTGAAATAATGTCCTGCAGAAGTTTGGCATTAACCTTAAAGTAGACTTCACATTTTTGCCAAGGTTACTGTGATATCTTGTGAAACCTATKGGGGAAAAGAGAAGAAGAAGGAGGCAGCAGGCAGAAATGATATAAATTGCTGCCAGAATGGCTAAAATGTTAGCAAGGTTAAAAAAAAAAACCCTATCATCCAAAGCTCTTCTGCTCACTGAGATACCTTAGTGAAATGTCTCTTGGGAGCTACAGAAGGTTAGGCAGGTCTGGTTTTCATTGGGGTGTAACCCAAATTACCTTCTTAATAGACAATTAGACAAGACAAAAGTMATGGTAAAAGCAGCAAGTGTCTCACTGAATCAAAGGACTACAGTTTGTTAACTGCATTAAGTGGAGTGGGTTACAGCTATATAAGGGTAGGTCGTTTCAGGTCTAACACAAGGTCAGTGTTGTTTACCAGGATGATTCAGTTGGGCTTTTTACATAACTTTATAGTGTTTGCCTCTGAAGAGGTGAAGGTTAGGTATGATAGCAACTAAAGAAAAACTCAGGCCAGTACTTTCTAGTGTTGCTAGAGAGTTCAGCATACCTTTCCTTAAAAACAGATAAGGCTGGACACTCAAAGGCAGGCAAGTATCCAGCTCTATCAGCAGCCAGTTTGTCTAAAGGAGAAATCTGAATGGCATCTGAGAGCCACCAGGCTGCTGTTCAGAGTGTCACCATTCCCACTTGCTCCTTTTCCACTGAGTGAGTAAATGTCAGAAGTGACATTGGAAAGTCTTGGTTTTCCCAGCCACCTCTTGAACTGGTAAGTCRGGATGATTTCTAAATGGCAAATGGAAACAGAACCATTCAGGTTGAAAGGGTCTTCTGGATATCACCTTACCCAACCTGCTCTTCAAAGCACGGTTAACCTACCCAGCTTAGGTTTGAGTATCTCTAAGAACAGTTATCAAAAATCTCTCTGGCCAACTTGGCCACTGTTCAACTATTCTCATTGGGATTTTTTTCTCCCGTATRTCCAGTTGGAATTTCCCATTCTTACATTTGTCTTGCCTGTTATCTTTCTGCTGTGCAGCTTCAGGAAGTCAGTCCCACCTCCTCTACAACCATTCCCTAGGTAACTAAAAACAACAGTAAGATTTCTCCCTTATCCTTTCCATCCCCAGGCTCAGCAAAGGCAGTTCTCTCAACCTCACCCTATTGCCTCTTGCTTCAGTTCCTTGAGCATCTTGCTGGCCCTTCTGCACTCTACCACATATCATTGTTTCTCATGTGCCAGGGGATCCCATACTGGACATATTACTCCTCACAAAGTCTCATTATTGTCAAGAGGAGGAGAACAGTCCCTTCCTTTGACCCATTGGCTTTACCCTTCCTGTTACAGCCCAGTATGCAGGGGGRCCTTTGTTCTCAGAGGGCACACTGCTGACATGTTTAACCTGTTGTTCACCAGCTCTGCCAGTTCCTTTCCGGGAGAGCCAGCACCAGTCCAGCTGTTCTCCTGTGTCGGGTTAATTCAGCCCAGCTGCAGCTTTTGTTTTTTCCTTTGATGAACTGCAAGAGTTTTCTCATGGTCCATTTCTCCAGTTTGTTGATGTGCCCCTGAATAGCAGCTCTGCCCTCCAGAACACTGACCACCCTTCCCAGTTTGATACTATCTACAAATCTGCTGAGAGTGCATTATAGATTGTTGTCCAAGAGATTAAGGAATACGTTAAATGGCATCAACCCCACTGTTAAATCCAGTAAACTACTCAGCTCATTACCAGTTAGACTGAACCATTGGTTAATTTTCTTTGAGCCTGAAAATCCAGTCAGTTYATCACAAATCTTTCAGTCCAGCCATCTCATCTGTATCTCCCCAGTTGAGCAACAAGGATGCTATTGGAAATAATCTCTGAAGTATYGCTTAAATCGAGGGATATTGATTGTATTCCCCTCATGTTCAGAGCCAGACATCACAGAGGGCAACCACACTAGCACAATTTACCCTTAAACAATATCATTTGGTTTTTATTCTGAATTTCATATTTAAGTTCTGAAATTACCACCTTTTCCATCCAAGCTCCTCCTTTCACCACCGCATCTCACACCCATTGTATCATTACTGTGATTGGGTTTTATTTTTGAGGCAGGGTCAGCTACCCAAGACTTTTAAATCTCTGTCACCAAGACTCAAAAGCTGTCCTGAAAATCACCCTAATCTTTGCTTATGAATCTTTTTAGTACCTTTGAAAATAATGCTAAGCAGAGGCCCCTGCTCTTCCTTTATTCACTCATTTTAGCTGAGCCAGAATTAAAACATACAGGTAGGAAAGCTAACTTCACTTTTCACTTTCCATCTCTATATTTTTCCCCTGTGTGTACTTACATTTGTTTCACTAGAATCTATAAAGTCTATTTTCCTCTTTTTATGTTGTGCTAGGAAGGATATAAATGGACTAGCGCCCTTTCTTTGAGCTTATACACATTCTCGTTTTCTTTTCACCTTTTTTGAGGGTTTTTTTTTGGGGGGGGGGTTGTTGGTTTTTCTTTTTTTGTTTTTGGTTTTTTTTGGGTTTTTTTTGATGGGTATTCATATGACTTTGGCTAAACTGAAGTCTTGCAAATGACTGTAAGGCTGAACTACCTACAGGTAATTTTTAACACCCTCAGAGGTATGCATTTAACTTCAACTCATCTTCAGTCTGAGCTGGTGCTTTTTGAAGTAGGTCTTCATGGGGTGAACAGGAAGACTATGAGGGTTTTATTATAGTTGGCTTCCTTTACTGCATTAGCGTTTATATTTTCCCAGTAGAAATCCCCAAATTGAAAATATAGAGGTGTCAGCTAGCACCACTTTATTTAAGGTTGTGTCAACATTTCCTATAAACGTTGTTTTTCTAGGGTTTATAACTAGACCATAAAAATGTGCTCAACGCAGAAACTTGGCACAGAGRAGCTCAGCCTGGGAGAGAATTTTCACAATTAAAAATTAAAAAGTCCACTCAGCTGGTTTTAACTAATATCCATGTAATTAAATGGAAATTAGCTGATTTAAAGATGCATTTTTACAGCATAATTCAAAGCAAGTTTTTATTTAAAATAATGAATTCATCAAGGGATTATTTCATTAATGTTATCTTGTTGCACTCGATAATTTTGAAAATGTCAAAATTGCTAAGGTTTTGCACACTGGGAAATAGTGACCACGTGCTGTGCTGGCAGTGTAAGTGCTGGTTTGTATAAGGCTCTTTGCTACACATCAGGAAATATTTTTAATAGGCGGGGCTAATAGTGCATAATGTGATGTTGGCATAATATTTCCAATTATAAAATCACATTTTGACTCATTGTCCAASTTTTCACCATTTGGGATGATATTTTATGTTCCAGGTGTATGCCTAAGGCAGAATTTTTAGAAAAAAAAATTCAAAACAGTTTCGCAGATTCTGGGAACAAGAATTGAGAAAGTATTTTGTTTTGTTCACATTACCAAAAGAACTATAGMAAACTTTTTTTTCAAAAAGCCCCAGTTTCTCAAAGGTTTGGTGGCAGTGGCTCAAAATACAGGAGTGGAGCAAAGTGGCCTTTTCTGGTGAGAAATGTCTGTTGCTGTTTTTAGAGAAGTCTTTCATTTAGGTCCAGTTAGAAACTTTTGGAATAAAACCTACTTTTCCCATGCTAAGTCAGGACATTTTAATATAGGAACTAAAGTCTCCATACATCCCATTTTAAGGCACACATGCAAGTTTCTCAGGGGTGCTGGAGTGGATGAAAGAAGATGCTGTTTGTCCACAGAGAGTGACTGCACATGCTCTAACCCCACATACACCAGCTTTTTGCCTGGCACAAAGCTGRTGCGGGCATCATCTTCACCCTGGGCTGAATGTACTCCATCCAAAGTCAAAGAAAGTGGATTTCTCCAGTAGTGGTTGCTCCAAGTAAAAGTCAGGGAATGGATCTCTCAGAAACGTCCCTGCCAGAATTGAGGCAGTGTAAACAAGGAAAGCCTCAGAGCAGCTGGAAAGGAGGCAAAAACTTGACTAAAGGAAAACAGCAAACAGATGGTGGAACCAAGAAGTAGAAACYTATTAGGAGTGGGAATTCACTGACCAAAGAGGGAGGGACATGACAGYGGTGGGGATCTGGACTTCTCAGGTAAGGAAGCTGAGGCTGAGAGCCAGGATCTGGGACTGTGGCAGATGTTGTGAGAGAACTGGGCAAGAGAAAAAATATTCTTCCTTGAGARTATATGAGCCTATATCTCCAGTAGGTCAGGCAGGCCAAAGTGTCAGACACACATCTGAATTTCAGAGGAGTTGTGAACTTGAAGTATGGAGCCAAGCACTGCTCTAGACACTGACAAGTCCTGAATGGCGACTGGTAAATCCAAGAATTCATTATCTGGATGTTTTTCTCTTCTTCAAATATTTTAAAGACACTAAAACTACATTACAGTGTAATGTCAGTGTCAGTTTTTTACACATGCAGTTGATATGACTGAAGTAAAGATGTTCAGGTGTCACTGGGGAAGAGCTGCTCCSCACAACTGGGGAGAGGACAGCATGGATTTCTGCATGGAAACAGCAGAGGAGTGCTCGCAGGGCAGCCTCCTATAAAGTTCAAGGTGATGTTATGAACAGTCCTAGGTTCCTTGTTCCAGATGTAAACCCARACTTGGTCTCCTAAGTATCTTTCTTCTGAGCAAATAGCAGAACAATGGCAGAGTGAAAGATCTAAGAGAAACCTCCTTTGGTGTTGAGCTCCCCAAGTTGGAAATACTATATATACCAATTAAATACAGCCRGGCTGTTTGAACTGCTGTGTTTTAGTAAGCAAGCAGTATATCACAGCAACACCTGAGGGTGCTGCTTTGATCACAGCCTGTCAGCATTTCCGCTGTGAACTTTGTTTATTAGAGGTAGGCTGCAAAAGATCTCTCTATGCTGAAATTACAGTACAATTACAGCAAAACCTGTCCCAGTCATCAGTGAAGAGAATCAGGAGGATAGACTCACATAATAATGGCATATTCYTATGTGGGATTTACTTTTTAAATCTGAGGCTTTTCTCCGTTTCTGAAAACTAAAGTTTCTATATCATCTTCAAAGTGCATTAATCCTTACTGCATACTGAAGAAGAAAATCAAACATCTGAATTATTAAGAGAGGTGCTTGAACGGCTGAAAAACTTCTCATCAAATTTTCATCCATTCATTTTGTACAGTTTTCAGGACACAAACGAAGCATTCCTCATCTTGTCTTCCTGCCGGACTCTGRGCTGGTTAAACCACATCTAACCGGCATAAAAGACGGGGTGGGGGAGAGAAGAGAAAGGAAGTGTCACATCCTCCGCTGTGAATARCTAACACGCTCACAGCTATGCTGAGCCGAATGCTCAAATCCTCCGTCTGCCTGCTTTGGAGCAGGCGCCTGGGATCGGGTGTCTGCGGCGCACTCTGATCACCGGCTCTCACTGCCGGCTCTCTCCCAGGCTCTCCTGCTGAAGCCGCTCTGCTTTGTATGAGCTGATTAAATATTCAGAGGATGGGAATGAAAAGGGCTCTGCGGCTTGGGGTGGGGGTGCTCATCCAGGAGACCGGCTCCCAGTCCCCGTGCCAATGAATATTTAATCGCTTTGTACAAAGTGGAAGAGTTTCAAAAGGAATCCCTGAAAATCTGTAGCTTGGCGGCTCGGGTATTTAACCGAGCAGAGTCTTGGGTCAGAGCCCCTTTTCAGTATTGTGCAGGAGAAGGGATTTAGAAGTAAAGCCCTGGGAAATGCTTTGGCCACTACAATCTTCAGGACGCAGCTTCAGGGTGGCTGTGTGAGAGCTGGCTTAGGCAGTCAGCTCAGGGGAAGGAGCGCTGTCCCTCCCACCCCAATTAGCCGTGTGTGCCCTGCTGGGCTCCGAGCGCTGCGCTCCCTCCAAGGATAGCGAGAACCCCGCATGGCACGGGCTGTGCCGGGGGGCTGAACTTCGCCATTGCCACACGGCCACCTCTCGGTCCCTCGGTGGCTTTTGCACTGGGGCTGTCGCTCAGCAGGGTCGGGTTTCATCTTCCTGAGAAGCGTTCAGCGATTTCCTCGAACGGCGGTGAGGTTGTGTGCTTGCTGCAGGTGAGGCGCTGCCAGCGSAGAGGACAGGGCCTGAGCAAATCCTCTCAGGGGTTGGAGTTGTAGTGTTGGACAGCTTGTGCCGCTACATTCCTGGTCTGTGGCTGCCCTTGGGAAAAGAAGGGATTTTAGAGAGCCCAGCATCTTTTATTACTGCAATATCCATGAGAAAATAAAGGAGTCTGTTTTATGATTACAGCAAACTTCACTTTATATTTTAATAACTGCATGGGAACAAGTAACTATGTTTTTATAAACTGGAGTCCAGTTGTATCTACACCCGTTTACAACTAYAGGTACATGTATACATCAAGTAACATATATATACCAGTGTGTACGTGCATTCTCCATCAATAAATTTCAGTGCTTGCACAGTCTGGAAGAGATCATTCCTGGCTATCAACAAAGCTGTCCTCCCCAGCACCCTGCCAAGCATTGCCATGGCTTATCGGATCACTTCAGCAATCAAACGACAAGTTCATTGTGGATGAAACCCCAGCCTGCATCCAGAGAAATATTTACAGATGTGCTTAACTTTCCATGAGTGAAATTCCACTCCTATTTAGTAACACACTTGATTTCAGCAAGATCCAGCTGCTGCCCCAGGGCTGACATCTCTGGATGTGCTGGTCCTTTCTCTGAAGCAGCCTGGGGACATCAGTATAACCTGCAGGTTATTGGGGTTTTATGGGAGCTTGATGARAAGTAGACTAGTTGTTCTTTATCAGTTTTTGTGCTGTGGGAGAGAGAAGCAGAAAGGACAGGATAAAGGACACCAGAGGGGCTCCCTCCATCCTGCGGCTGGAGCCCACGATGCCCTGCTCTTCCTGCAGCACTAACACTTCTGGCTGGGCTCTCCAGGAAACTGAGGCARGAGCTGYCCAGGGCTGCGGGTGTGCTCCTGGAGTTCCCAGGGACCTACTGAAGGGCCCTGCCCCGCTGCCTTCCCGCAGGCCTGCTGCTCCTCTCCAGAAACGTGACCTGGGGGAGCATCCTCATCTGTCTTCAGCCCTCCCCCTCTGCCAGGTCACGCTCTCTGTGAGAAACAGCCCCGGCTTTGGAGTGAAACCGGACCCCGCACGCCCGGTGAAGGTGACCAGATGTCGTGGTTTCACCAGCGGCAGTGGCCCCCGGAGGGGAATCGCCCTGTCGCCAAAACAGCCCACTCTCCGGTCCCCCCGCGCAGATGGCCAACCTGGAAATGCCACCCCGGCGCTGCCGCGTGGGACATGCCGATCGGCCAAATCTGCTTCTGTCAGCAAAAGACAAAACCTCTCCCAAGCCGCGCGGCCGGGGATAAAAGGGAGCGGGCACAGGAGCAGCCCCGTGGRGGCCCCTCGGGAACAATGGCCATCCTTTCGGGAGCCGGCCAGGCAAGGCTGGACAAAGGCTCACGCTGCCCCCAAACTCCAGCTGCTGCCTCGGCACAAAACAGGGGGCTGCAAATTTGGTTTCTTTCATCTAAATCCTCTTAGGCGGTGCGAACGCGGAGAGCGGGCGAGCACCCTCGCGTGTCACACTCCCTCCCTCGGCCGCCAGCGCACGCAGCCTCGAGTGCCGGCGACAATTTATTGTGGGTTTGTTTGGCTTTGTAGGAACGGGGCGCTTCCCGTGGTGGGAGCAGAGCAGGAAAACGGGCAGCGGAGGGGCACGGGGAATACTGACCTCAGAATTTGTGCCTGCCCTACGCTGCTTTGCCTGGAAAAGGCTGAACTTTTCATGTTCTGAAAAGCCAGATGAACAGCACAAGTCATTAGTCACCCAGGTATTTACAGTGTTTTTCCTATTTCCTTTCTCCCATGGCCTCTGTGGTCAGCAGTATAAAATTCCTAGGCACTCCCACCTAAACACAAGTTTCCTGTTTATGCTCTCAGTGGCTTTTATGTTTAGCTGTTAAAACCCGTTGTCTAAAGTACCATAAAACAATATGAACGGAGACTGCAGGTGAGCWAGCAGGGGGGGAAAGCGAAGGCATGAGCAGGCTGCGCGGAGGCTGWTCTGGCCAGGGAAGCGGGGCTGGGGGAACAAAGGAACAAAGCTCCCCGGCAGCCGGGCTGCGCTGCCCGAGAGCCGCCGGATGCGCCGGCGCTGCTGCCCTTGTGCCGCGGCCACCTCAGCCCAGAGCTGGGCTGGCTGAGCTTCCCCGCCGCAAATCAGCTGAAAACACCTGGCATTAAAGCTTAGGTGGGTCAATGGGTAGTAAAAGTCAGTCAAGCTTTGTGTTATTAAATAATTTACAGTTGTTTAATTTAAGTAATGACCCCTCTTTTGAGTATTTTCATTACAGTAGCATCGAATTCACGCTGCTCCTTCTCCGTATTAACAGCATTTACACCATCCAAGTTCCTCCTTTAATATAAGTAATGCCTGTTTCAGACGGAAACCTAGGAGAAAAGTTGTCGGCAAGAGCAACACTGAGATTCTCTGGAGCTGCAGGAAAGGAGAAGTTCCAGCTGACCATCAAACATATCCCTGGAGCCACTGCAAATTCCTGCTCTGCCGCAGGCTTTCCCACACCTTGGTCACACTGCACAAACATTTTACAGTTCTGCTGACATTCAATTTGAGACACTTTGCTGTGGCCACATGAGATCATCATTTCTGAAGACASAAAAGGTGGTAGCAGTCACACTACTACTACAGATTTAAGTAACTCTGCCCAGAGCTTTCAGGTAACTATATCCATAGCTATATCTATATCACAAGGTAATATTTATTACACATTGATCAGCCCATTTTTGCACCCCCCTCAAATATGCCAACTGCTCAAAATAATGTTGTCATTAGCTTTTATTACCATTGAAATAAAAATGAATAATTTTAAAAATACAAAATAGACCTCAACCCATCGTAAAATTTGTAATTAAAACTAACATGATTTCTGTGAAAAACTTTTACATACAACGGTGCAATTTAAGGTCCTTTGTCAATATTGTCTTTGAATTTTTTGGTTGAATTGGTTTAGCCAGACACTTACAGCTATTTAAACATAGCTTTGTGTATTTAATTATATCAYACATGATGTCATTTTTTTACTACAGACACCCTTGGCATTTAATGTATTTCATCCAGTAATTAGTAAAGAATAATTAAGCCTTTACTACTAAACTGCTTTTCATGATCGTGTGTCTTGTAGAGCAAGATAGAGCAGAAGTAGCAAAGTTTATGTTTCAGATACTAAGATTTGCTTTCAGGTTATACATCAGTAATTTCAGAGTTTCTGTATACAAAACAAGGACTGGGATGGAACAACATTACAGAATCTACGTGTTCCCTGACAGAGATTAGCAGGAGTAAATAATGGATCCACTCTGCTCAAAATCACAACAAACACAGGGAGATGAGTTTATGTGCATGTATAATGTATATATAAATACTTGTGATCTATATTTTACATAGATTTGGGGTATTTTGCTCAGTGAGACTAAAAAGTTTCTAAAATGTGTACAAAGACTTCACATGCAATATATGTAACATCTTCTCAACAGCTCTGTCTGTACTGCCAAATCTGTCATGGGTGATACGTCACTTCACAAACTTTTTTAAACTTTTTTGAATATAGATGGTCTTATTTCCAAATATCATTAGATTTTCTCTGTATGAACACTGGCCACTGTTCCTCTGTGCATGTTGAAGGCTTAATTTTTTAAATTATTTTTAACCTAAATTTCAGGCCTTTCAGCAGCCACACCACAGGAACAGTGTGCTACCTGGAGCATGGCAGGGGCTGAACATGTGTTTGTACACAGTGGGCTCCCAGAGCRTGTTTTTAAGTATGTATTTCATCTGAAATTGGGTTCAGCTCTTGCAGATCCACTCCACAAATGAAAAGAAAGCACAGGCAGTGGGGATCCTTGGGAGACAGGCTTTGGAAGTTGGTTCCTRGCCCAAACTAGGMCTCTGGTGCAGATACACCAGTTCAGGTTTGGATTTTACTGTCATGGTGCCTTCAGATCCTCCATCTAAATACAGAACAATGTGTTCCCAAATCCCATCTTCTGACCGTCTCTGTTCAGCTCTGTTCAAATGAGCCCCTTCCCTGCCTTCTCTGCAGCACTTCACATACTCTCCTCCTGGTCCCCAGCTGACATCACTCTCTCACTGCAGACGGGGAAAAAATCTATTTGAAAGCATCTCTCTGGCTTGGCTATCAATGGAAAAATAACTTAATCTGCAGACCAGGCTAATTTGTAGATATGATGAAGAATTACAATAGAGAGACATGGTGGGGGAAAATAATAAATAAATAAAAAGAGATGGAAAATCCTCGAAGACGTCAAGAAAAAATAAATACTTTMATGTAGTCTTGATTCAGCAAATCACTTCAGTTTCATGCTCAACATCCCRGAGAGGCATCAGCACCTGGAGTGTGTGTAGGCAGAAGGTAGACAGGGAAATGACTCACTGGTGCTGGAACACAAGAGGGGAAGTCAGAACATCATCTGYGGGAACCTTTGAAGGGAAAAGAAAGTGTCTCAGCTGACAGAGGGTTACAATCCTTCATGCTTGTTGCAATAATGTGTCCCTTGACCAACAGCATCATTCTGAGAGCAGCTGAGGAARCAYGAAGARTAAAAACTASTTTAAGAAAAGCAATCTAAAACCTRTWTTTAATTCTGTGAGCAATAAAGCTTTTACCAGTGCTGAGGCAAAACCAGACCTGGCAGAATGTGATCTTTGCCTTGCTGTTAGTCCTCAGGTGAAAGCAAGCAGAAGTTTCCAGCAGAGTACATTTTGTTTCCACTTGGGAAATGGATGGTTTACGGGGCCTCTTGTAGCAAGCGAAGACCTTCTTGTGGCCATTTTCCACCTCTAGCAATGACAGTGTGCAAGTGTGTCCTTCACTCCTGAGTCTCTTAGGAAGCATGGCCTTCCCTTTCTCCTGTCACAGAAGTTGTAATGCCAATGAAAATATAAAACAGGCATAACAAWTTTGTTGTTCCTTTGTCAGGTCACTCAACAGCTGTGGTCCTGAAAGCCAGAGAACTTTCAGCAGCCCTGAGGGAGCCGGGCAGCCTCCAAKCTGGAAGTGCAGAGGGTCGAGCTGGAGCAGAGGAGGAAGCACTGAATGTGCTTCTTTCTTGAGTGCTTGGTCAGGAGGTGACGATGGGGACCGTGCTGCCCATGGTGGCACAGGTGTCTCTGGTGGCACAGCTGTCTCTGGTGGCACAGCTGTCTCTGGTGGCTCTTGCAGGCAGAGCCATGTTTGTCAACCGCAGCTCCAGAGCAGAATTGTCCCAGCTGGCTTGAGGCTTCCCTGCCTGGGTCTCACTGGGCCGGGGTGTCCCTGCTGTGTCTGTGCTCCCCTCCTGTGCCACTGCATTTCTAGAAGCATCTCCAACCCGTCACTGCAAGGGGCTGTGCTGATCCAAGCAGGCAGGAGAGAGGGAAAGCAGCATCTTCTCTGTAGCCCATGTTTCCTGCTGGGATAGAGGTCACCCCAAGGAAGGCTTTGTTATGGAAGGCAGGAAAGAGRTGAGGGGCAACCCTTAAGGAACCACCCAGCTGACACTGCAGCTGAGACAGCCCTTGCAGSCATGGAGAGAAAGCCACTGCCCCCATGCCCAGGTACCTTTATAAAGAGAACATTCCTCCACTTCCTCCCAGTGCTRCATCCACAACAACTCAAAATGTTTCCTCTCTCTTCTCTTGTCATCACAGAGCGGCTCCTCACAGCACCACAGCTGGAAATCCAAAAGAAAAACATTGTTTTCTGTACCAATGACAGTCAAAAATAGAATAACGACATGGGTCTGGACATAGATCTGATCTTCCCTGGAAATGCTTGGGCTGGGCACATTTTTAATGGCAAAAAGTAAAACTACTAAATACGTGCTCTCTGCCTCATGTAGACATGCTACACTTTCGTCCCTGAATTTCACACATCTCTTATTAAAGAGAAACACAGAAGTTCCACTATTTGCTGTGAATATGGCTATTATTTTTGCATTTGGGCTCAGCTGGTATTGCGGGTGGCCCAGCTCATACACGAAGCTKGACTTGTTCTACCCCTGAACCACAGCTGGGTGGATCTTCTGTAATGAGAGGTGGACACAGCTACAGATCACAGGCCAAGCTGGATTCAAGTTTGCAAAGAGTCACAAGGCTCAGCCGACATGGACCAATTTCTGTTTCCAGGTGGGAGTCAGACTAAACTCTGGCTTCATCTATTTTTCTGGAAATCCCAAAACAAAGCACAGCTCAGCAGTTTGAGAGAAGTTTGGCTTCGCTCTTACAAGTTTAATAGYGGACAAATCCATGCAAAGGAAAACTGCACAAAGCAGCTTCAAGAGCCCCTGAAGCTAGGACTGCTGAGATTAATTTACTGTCCCAGATTACTTCCCTAGTATAAGTACACAGCGATTTCTGGCGGTCGGCTCCCTTGAAGTCGGTAGGAGTTTTGTAACACGTTCCATTGCTACAGTCACTTTCCATTATCCATGGGTGGCTTCTCTGTTGGCAGATAAGCTGCATCCTGGGCCTGAGCCAGCTGAGCCAGCTCCATGCAGCTCAGCCAGGATGGAGCTCGGAGCTCAGCCCTGGCCCTGCACACCTCTGGGTGACCATGGAGCAGGCACCAGGGCTGGCTGGTTCCATCTGTGAAGGCAGGGAACCCTTTCCAAGGGTTGGGAAAGGGGAAGGATGGTGACAGAAAGCAGTAACAGGGCTTCAACCAAATAGTCAAAGGCCTTTGAAAAACACTTAATGTGGGATTGCACGTTTAAAATTCACTCTTCACAACTGACTGCATTTTTCTAAGTGGAAGGAAAAGATCTGTCAGTGCTTGTAAACCCCAAGGAACAGGGAAGGTATTTCAGAGTTGTAGCTCCCTGTGGGCAGCAGCCAGCCCCATCCTGCCCGGGGGAGGATGCTGCCTGCTCTCATGCCCACAGGCAGGCATTGCACCCCTCCTCCCCACAGTGCTGGGTGTTGGCGGGTGCAGCCAAACTCTACTCCTGCATGGTTGCCCAATTTATMCAAACGTAGCAACCTCAAGTCTGAGCTTTCACTTGCAGTTCAGGCAGCAACCCCAGAGAACAGAATCCATCAAACAGGGATGAACCTTCCTCAAATGAGCGATTTCTACTTTGTCTCTTTCTGATGGAGAGAGGAGAGAAAAAATGAAGTGCAAGAAACACCTATTTCCCAAGTCCTTTTTGGTCCCAAATGGCTCTGATAGGCACTGCTCTGCCTTTATGGAGGACACCACATACACGATGTATTTATTTATATATGTTTACTCACACTCAGCCACAAGATGCATGGCAAGTTATCTGTGGAATGGTGTCTTGGAGCTCTACCAAGTCAAGGAGGAATAAAACTACACAGATTTGGGGGGGAATTCAGAGAATATATTTAATTGTTTTCTAATCCAAAGGAAARAGCATTGACATATACTTGGGATGCWGYRTTCARGAAAGACTTAAAACTAGTAARCACAGAAAAAGGAGGCACTCAACCTGTGAAAAACATATAAAATAGTATGTTTAATCACCAGTCTTTTTATTTTCAAGCAATAATAGYGGTTTTCATGGAGCTTCCCACTCCTAGCCTCAAGCCCATTGTTTTCAGAGATTTTGTGTGGCAATGGARCTGTCTGTAACAACACAGCAGGGACATATCTTTCATGACTGGTACAGTTCCCCCACAATGACAGGATAATGTTTTCTTCCCTCTGGATGTTCATATCACACAAGATTTCCCAAAGGTGGATGACTTCTGCAAAAGACATCAACTCCTTTTAGCCAGTTTGGAAATAGGATGAAAGCACAAAGTTCCCTGTCCTAGGACACCTTCTCTCATGCTGTATTTGGTGAACATATGGAAGCTCTCAATTGCTCCCCACTGAATTCAGAGCTGAAATGCCAGATTTGCACAGAGCTCCATTTTAGGATCTGTTCTGGCTGTTTCTGTCTCTCAGCAATGGGCAGTTGCTGACACTGGCTTCTCCTCAAACCCAGCTGTGTGGTAAGAGAGGAATTCCACTCCAGATAGTTCAAAATAGGAGAAAGTGCCCCTAGCARTGATCTGGAGATACCTTTGGGTCCCCCAGATGTCACTGAAAGGAGCTCTCTCTCCCAGCACCATGCAGTGACCTCAGAGCTCTCACTCTGGAGCTGCATGGGGCCGAAGGAAAGGTTGGAACATGCCCAACACTCAGGCACTCTTTGGTTGTTGTGAGCCTTGTGAGGCTTTCTCTGGTCAGGACTGCAGGTTTCATTCCACAAGGCTACAAGAAACTCCAGCAGAGATTCTGAAATTACCTGTGAGGAGCTCATTTCTGCTCAGAARCACCCAAGAGAATATAGAGACAGTGGCTTGGGGCCCTGTGGCTGTTTCACCAGCAGGGCCTGGGTGGTTCTGCAAAGGGCTGTTGAGCTTCACTGCTCTGCTGCTTTCTGTGCAGGGATGTGGGGACACAAAATTGGAAGAACAAGGGTGAGACAGAAGCATCCCCAAATCACAACAGCAAACATCATCCTAACAAAACTACTCCAAATTGAATGGTCACACAASAGAATGCWGTAAATCCTGAGTAACCTCACTTGGCTGGGAGTGCATGACTGATGTCAGACTTTTTGAGCAGAAAGTCTTAAATCACTTCAAGCTGAAAACTGCATTAAGGATCAGAGAACAGACAGAACCCCTGTCCTCTCCTCCCAGGCAGATTTCTCTTTGATAGATGGCTCCCAAAGTATAAAAAGCAAGAAGTTGTCCAAGTAAAAATCAGCTCAAGGTGTGTGGGATGAGAGGTAAAAGAGTCTCAGAAGCAGATACTGCTGGAGATTTGGCAACACCTTGTATCAAGCAGAGTGAAAATTTCAGACATCAGCAGTTTGGTCTAAACCCACTGCTTTGCATGTGGGTTTTACAAACCCAAGCTTGCACTACAGATGTCACAAAACGTCCCCAGACGTATCCAAGAGACAATTCACAGGCAGCTCCTGCCTTCCTAAACATTTTAGGGATTTCATCCATAATCCAAGAGCTTGATCTCAGGCATGTAAATGTTTGAATTAAATGCTTGATTTGGATGTGGCTCCTCATCCTGTCTTATTTCTGCTTGGGTTTATTGGGAATGCAAACCTTCAGACTGTGGATGTGTCATCTATTTTGTTTCTGCTGTCTTTGGCATGTGAACATATCCTGCTCGTAAAGACAGCGAGGCTGATCCCTGCTGTGGCCAGCTGGATCTATCTCGTAAGGGACTGCCTCCTGTTGAAGCAAATTGTTTTTATTCCTCAAACAGAAGCCAGGAGATTTCTACAACTAATGGCCCACAATATTGGAATGCCTGAAATCTTGAAGAAAACAGGTTGTCAGAGCACTACACTTAGGGTCTGGGGAGGAGAATTAGCTGAATTAGCCCTCCCTAGTTATGGAGGACCCAAAAATTTGTACTGCATGTTCATACAAACTGAGAGTGATAAAATTTGTCAAAATCCACAAAAGGAAAATAAAATAAAATAATAAAATAAAATAAAATAAAACCAAAAAAACCCAAAAAACCAAAATAAAAGTAAAATAAAATCAAATAAAATATTTTTTAAAAAAAAATTAAAATAAAATAAAATAAAAACCAAAATAAAAGTAAAATAAAATCAAATAAAATATTTTTTTTAAAAAATTAAAATAAAATAAAATAAAAACCAAAATAAAAGTAAAATAAAATGAAATCAAATATCTTTTAAAAAATTTAAATAAAATAAAATAAAATAAAATGTTTTTTAAACAAATTAAATAAAATAGAATAATAAATAAAATAAAATAAAATAAAATAAAATAAAATAAAATAAAATAAAATGTCTGCTATTTTGTATTCATGGACCTGCTGCAAGATGCTGGATTTGCACAGATGTCTTGCAGAATGATGAGCACACAGGTAACTGGAGTAATACTCTTTTGGGTAAGATAAATTATACCTAGCAGTAGGTATGTCCAAGCAGTCCTGCRCAAACCCTGTGTACCCAGAAATAGAGATGGCCAACCTGAATACATTTACTGGTTTTATTTCTGAACACACTGTTACTGMTTTATCCCGTTATTCGTTTTATGCCATTATATCACATGATAGCAAGATACAGGCCACTTCAGCTAAGGAAATGAGAAGAACGAGGCTCCAGCCTGGTTAGGTACTGCTGGTTCTCAAAATAATCRTAGTCACATCCATAGTCACATCATAGGAAACCTGCATGATCATCTCAGGGGATGCCCATGAGATGTAACACAGCTGTTGAATGCTGCCCAAAACCCATGGAGCTGTATGGGGCAGGAGCAGCCACACATAAAACCCACACGTGCAAGGCACTGAAAGTGGAGAAAACTGTTCTGAGTTAGTGTAGCTACTGTTGCACAGATCTGCACCACAGCTCATTGAGCACTAAGAGCATTATAGCAACCCATCAAATCAACAGAGCAGTCAATATTTTCACATGTTCTATTTTAATTTTTTTTTTTTKCTGGATASAAAATGCATTTGGTCCCTGAGGGTAATGGCCTGGGAGAGAGGCAGACGCTTAAACCCATGTACCTATCATCCACTCATCACTCTACTGCATGGTGGCCTCATTACCCATTAGAAAAGCTCAAAGAAAATCTGAAAGAGTACAAAGCATCCAGATGAAATTTTACTTACCACATATTTAAATAATTATTTCTACAGCAACATGATTCACTTTTCATTCTTTGTAAAATCCCTCATGATGTATTCCTACCCACTATCCTTTCCAAAACCCATTGCATCCTCTTTTTAATGGGTATCAGATGCATCCTTGTAATTTGGACCAGCTTATTCAAGTTCTGGCTTCTGCAACCCAGCTCTTAGAAATATGCCCTACATTTATTTGAAAAGAAAATGACACTGAAATCAAAACCACAAAAGGAACTGGGCCCAGTGGYCCAGTGCTATGTTTGGAACACTTGCTATTCAACCAAAGGCAGCCAAACAGACCCCTGACTGGCTTTGTTTGGTGTTTAGTGGGAAGGTACCTGCCAGAGTCTCCTGTTTCAGTGTGTGCCCGTATATGAAATAGCCCCACCACTTTCTAATCTGCTAGATCCCACCTCCTCTTTGTCCTGTCTTTGCTGCCTTTGGAGGGAAGGAATGTGTCCTATGGGCTGAAGTCTTGGAGGCACAGAGACATCTGAAAACAAATAAGCCTTTYCAATCTGCCATTTTGCCTCTAAATTCCCCTTCTGCATTGGAGGCCCACTGTGAATACAGACATATGTTTTTAAAGAGACACAGTTTTGTCTTGCTGATCACAATGTAATTAGAAAGCTATTTGGCACATTCAGGAACTTCTGTACTAATTTGGCACTATCCCATCCTGCTACTGGCAGCATTGGGTTTGCTCCCTGTTGGCGACTCTCCTAGATGTCTTACAGCTCCTGGAAACATCAGCCATGCCTATTCAGGGAATAAGTTTGGCAGGATGCTGACACCTTGTGCTGTTCATCCAGCAGCAATGTGGCTGTGTGATGYTGGCTCGTGATCAGACTCCACCGCTGGATCTTCTGATGGGGTATGGCATTATAGAGACAGGTGCACGCTGTGTATTATGAAAGCCAGCGTGACATTCCCCATTAACTCAGCTTCAATTACAAGGTTTTATTTGAGTTATGCTTCAAAGTGGGGTCCTATGTCAATTCCTCATTAGCTTTTTTGCTGTAGAACTTAAAGGAGAAAGCTAGTGTTTTCCCCTTTGGTCTCACTTGCTTTAATGGGAAAGGACACATCCAGCTGCTGAGTTATGATGTTTCAGGTTTCAGAGGTCTCAGGTATTCTTGTTGATGATCCATGGGAATAAAGGTCTCCCTAATCTAACACACTGTCTCCAGCATTCTCTTATCACTTTGATCAGTAATAAGAAAAYGTGTATTGCTTGTTCCTATGGCAATTCTGGAAGAGAAGAGCTCATAACCTTTACAAAAGAATGTTTTTTTYATGATTACTTGGCCAATGGCTTCTTTCTTCTTGCTGTTTGGGTATTTTAGCTGTCCCACTAAATCAGGGCTCCATGCCCTCCAAGTGAACACGCAGGCAAAACCAAAAATGATCCAGTGTGGTGTAAGCCTTGACCTGATGTAAGCCTTCAGGGGTACCAAGCCATCCTCATTGGTGCTATCAATCTTCATTCTCAGCCTTACCTTGAAATCCAGCCTCCCTTGTTGTTTGYTGGGTTATTTGAGCTTCTTTCAGGGGCTTTTCACTGCCTCCTTCAGAGAATCTCAGAACAGGAAAATGTAAAGCTGCTKTCTCTTTCCTAGCTCTTCCCTCTGTTGTCCCAGTCTCTCCTTGGTGTCAGTGGCTGCTTGTGCCTCCTCATGGTCATGGGAACACTCCTTGCAGGTCCCATCAGCTCCAGAAGCCATTCTCAGTGTTGCTGATGCCAGCCGCTCACATGCCATGACATATCAAAACAAAATGTGCAGATTTCATTAGGTTTTGTCTTTTTGAAACTTTGGGAGTCAGATTTTCAATTTTGCTTTTACAGTATGAAAAAAAAAAAGTAATTTCCTTCTTTCAATGAAAACTGTGATTTTCATATAATACTACCACCGGTGAGAAAGGACAGAACAAACAACACTGGGATGAGGTTCATGATAAATGAGGAGGGTTGTAGGGCAGAGGATAACTCCTACTGCCCCTCTGGCTTCAATCCACTGTGTCAGGCCAGGGAAATATTTTGACTCTTAACATCATTTGCCAYCACTGTAACTAGTGCAGTTCAAACATTACTTTTATAAAAGGTTGGTGCTTTTCTAATCCTACAGAATATATTAAAAACTTTCTTCAGTGCATTCTACAGGTTTACTCCACCCTATTTATTCATGGTWCTCTTTGTCAGCTTTAAAAGTGTCATCTTGTAAATGCAAGCTTCCCTTTTTCCTTGTTTTCTGGGACAGGCAGAACAAGAGCATCTGACTGGCAAAGATGTTGATCCTCTGTGCTCATGAAAATGTGGGAGGAATTAGGCCCTTCCTGAAGATTTGACTGCATTCTCCAGAAACTAAGCTTTCATTTAAAAACCTAATGAAGTGTTTAGCCCTTCTGGTAGCAAAGATAACTGCGCTTCAGTTTGCATTTTGCTGGGGTTATCTTGTTTCAAAGCCAGAGAAACTGCAACGACCCAGAGTTACGAGCTTCCTCTATTTATCTTAAATGGGAACTAAGAGTAAAACAATGTGTCAGAGATGTTGGTGCACACAGACCGGGAGATTTTGGTGAAAGAGAGGCTGTTTGAGGGGTTGATCCACACCGGGCTGGGGGTCCCATGGGGTTCTGCCATCTCCTGCCTCCTGTCCACTCCTTACTGCTCACTGTCACTGCTCTCCTCCAGTTTCAACCCCATCCCTTCCTTTCGTGGCTCCTTCACGAGTCCTGACCAGCAGGAAGTTTCAGTTTCCTGTGTGGGTTTGTGCATCCAGACCACGACTATGACAATAATTAATAAAATGAGAGGCAAGATAGGCCATGAWACTGGATGGAAAACGGCAGAGGGATAAATTTTGGCAGAAGCAATTGGAAATACCCTAAAAAGGAGCAGCAGGGCCAATGCTGATGAAGAGTCTGTGTGTTCTGACACCCCTTATCCTAACACAAATCTTTCCATTCTCCCCACTTTTGGTACTGGCCGCCTCCTAGACACAAGTGACCAACTTCATCATCCTCAGCCCTCTGCTCACTAGGGAGCCATGAATTATTCACAGTTCTTTTACCAGGTTCACGTTGTACATGTGGCATCTGAAGTCTCACACAGCAGTGAGTCTGCTGAGCCGCCCCTCTGTGTGCTACACCTGCAGCCACATCTGCACACCAGGGTAGGAACATTCTTATTCTCTTCTTAATGCATCCCCCCTCTGCAGCATCTCAGGCACATTTTTTTGCTTCTGCTGCTCAGTATCTTCACTGAGCTGTTCACAATAATGCTCAGGTCTTTTCCCCAGAGATTACAGTTAATTCAGAAGCCATCAGTGTGTCAGAGTAGTTTAAATTATTTCTTTCAAATGCATTACCTTTTAGTTCAAGTTCATCTGCCATCATGTTAGGACAACCACTGGCGGTATTAGAGTTGTCTGGTGTTTCAAACAATCCTTTGCAGCTTTTCCTCTCTGATAGAGCTTTTGTCAGCTGCATATTTTGACWTTTCATTGTTCATCAAATTCTTAGTGTTCTTAGGCAATGCAGTACTTAGCAAATCCACTGAAACTACGATCGTAGTCTTAAGACATAGMAAATAATTCTAAAAATCTCTTAAAAACCTAAAGGGTACATTCCYTATCTCAAAGTCCATATTTGTCTCCTATCTGTTGTAAACAGATCCTCACAGAAACTGAAGGAAACCATTGTAATGTATATACAGCATAGTCACCTGCCCRTGGATAGATAAAAAAATCGTCCTTATAGACATCCTTAGGGCTCTTCGCTCTTAACATTTTTCTGCTTCAGGCTTCAGACATTTATTTCCATTGCCAGCTTGTCTCTTCAGCAGTTSTTAATCCAGGACAAGATTTTACCTCACCTTCTTGTTACCAGACTACTTTCATATTTTCACAGGCAGAATCCTATTGAAAGCTTTTCAACACTCTAAATAAATTATATCCATCATCTTGCTTTAATGCACCATTTTTTTTCTTAACTGAGAGAATTCTATGGGTTTAGGAGAAGCATAATTTACTTCTATGCATGTCATACTAGTATGTTCTTAAAAAATTRTAAAGACTCTTGTACTTTATTAGTCAAATTATTTTCTCATTTTTCTACACACTGATGAATTGATTCAAAAATTATCCTTAGCTTGGTTTTTAAATTGGTGCCTCAATTTCGGCTTTGTGTGAGGAAAAATTTCTCTAAGCTTTTAATCACAAACCACCTTCAGATATTACAATAACCTCAACAGCTCTTAAAATTGACTGCAGTGGAGAAAGCAGCATACCTTGAAATGAGAGCTTTCAACATTTAATATATATATATATATTTTTTTAGAGATTACTTTCAGATAACTCTCTTACTACAAATCTCCTCCACAGTTTTAACAAATCTTGTTATAATAATTCACCGGCTGTTACACATAAGCCACTGTGACACAGTTGTTTCCATGAATGACTTTATTGGGAATATTATTGCCAACTGAGGAAAACAAAAGCTCKGTGGGAACTTTAACTCTACCAACTAGACACTGTACTTAGCTATGAGGACTATTATTAACCCAGTTACAGCAACATTTACTTGAATAATGAATGAGCTATTATTGCAKGCTGTAGGCTGTGAGATGTGAAAAGAAAAGCTGAAAGTGTTCTCACAGAGCAGTGGAGCAAAAAGAATGGAAAAAGAAGAATTTTGTCAAATATTTAATTTTTCTTTTAGGTTAGTTTTGGAAAGCTATTGATCAACATTTGAGGATAGTGATCTKCTTCCCAAAGATTAAGATGAAAACCAGTCCATATGTGAAAATTCATCTCGAGAGGATGGAATGTCAATTAATCCTCAGACACAAAACTCTGYATTTTTTCTTCCCTGCAGAAATGGACCCTCTTCCCCCTTTCTCCCTCAATCCCACAACAAGACAAGGCAATTTTTTATCAAGCTACCAGAAGCACCACATTTGGCAGTACCAAGGCACCTTCTGGGCAGTCCTGAGTCCCCCAGGCCTGAGCTCCTGTTCCTTAGGAAGGTGCTCAGGAGCACCAAAGTGTCCTGGATGCCTCGAGAAAATGGCACAGAGGACACTGAATTATTACAGAGCCAGAGTGAGGAGAGACTGTCCCTCTGGTCACACAACTTTCTGAGGCCTCAGTGCATTGGTGTTTCCATGCACGGAGCTGAGAATTCCCTTGAGTACTTTATGGCCCCCTYTCTGGACATTTCTGCAAGGTCTGATCCTTTCAGAAGGAAAAGGGATTTACAGTTGGGTCCCACATGTCCCAAAAAAAGGACAAGGTGAGTAGAAGA
>NW_026623512.1:859224-861480 GCF_030028575.1 Malurus melanocephalus | reverse complement strand
TGTAAATTTACTCTTCCTCCAAGGATTTCACCAGCTTCTCCCTCACTCCTGGTTTTATTTTCTGACTGCTTATGGTGTGCTGAGAGGCCAGCAATAAGTTCATTGTTAACACTGCTCCGCCTTCAGTTTATTGGAAACTATTTTCTTCCTCTGTAGGGCCACCTATGAACAATCTTGAGATGTTTCAAACTCCTTGCAATCCCATTTGCACCTTGCCTGCTTTTTACTTTTTTACCACCTCTCTAATCACATTAATACAATACCTACAGCTAATATAATATCCTTTTTTATCACCTGTTTTTCTAGAATAGTATTTTGATTTAGCCCCACAGCTAAATTTTTTCCCAGGTGAAAATTAACCATTTACTGTAATTTGTTATTTTTTTATTTCAGTTTTGCACTGATCACCTAGGAAGAAACTTATCCAAACTTTAAGTGGCATATGTAATTAATCTTTTCCCTATCCWCACGGTAATAAAAAACCCTGTTTAGCTCCTGATGAATTCACTGAATCCCTTGAAGGCAGACTGTTGGCAAAACACTGGAAAAAAACTTTATCTTTTTTTTCTATTTTTAAAAATTATTATCATTTCTACAGCTATTTTTGCTGCAAATATTTCATATTTGCCATAATTTCGCATTTATTACATTTTTTAATATGAAGCTGTTTATATTTTATTTTTTTTTTGTGGATACATTTTCTGAAAAATACCTGGATGGCTCCAACAACCTGTTCAGMATTTCTGCAGAGGGAGCTGCAGGGACCCAGGCTCAGTCTGTGTGTTCATACTCTGACAAACAGGGCGCCTGCTCTTCTCACAGCAGGGACAACCCTGCCATGTCCTGGGGCCAACCTGATCTTCATGTTTACACTCTCAGAGCTCCTGTGATGAGCCTGAGATGTTCTCACCAACCCAGAGCAGATGAGATGTGCCACAGGGAGCGGAGCAGCTGCATTGCACATCACTGGGAATCACCTCATTGCTTTAAAACCTCTTTTAAATAGATATTTTTATTGGTTTTGCCTCCCAAGGTTTTTTTTTTTTCTCCTGTCTCAATTCATCTTGCCACCCATAAAAGAATCCTGAGTTTGTACAGTGACACAAAAGTCATTTGAGTAAGGCTTGGTTCGTTTCTATATTGCAGTCATTCCAGGAAACAACACAGCTAATATTAAGTCTGAGAGTAAAGCATATTTGGGCTGCTTTCATATTTTAATGAAAAGTATATTCCACTGAGTATTAACACCAAACAACATTACCTAGAGATATGTTAATAATAGTTTTGTCGCTTACTGGAAGATTAAGATTTGACAATTCTCACAGAAGCACAGCATTCTATGTAAATTCCTCTTAAACCTCGACAACAGCACTACAGAACTGATAATTTATTTATTTTAAAAATGTCAGCAGGGCATGACCACTGAGACRAAACATCTCATTTTCAAGAACATCTTCAGGGATGATGGCAAATTACAGGCACTCACAGCGACGCACTCAGCATTAAAGAATACAGTGTATGATCAAATATGACAAGTAGAGAACTGTTGGGGTTTTTTTATAAACAAAACAATAAATTTGCCTAAAAGGTAGATAAATTGYGATAGAATGTAATATTCTGTACTATGATGTTCTAGTTCAATGGCTCTGAATAACTAAAGAATTTTGTTCGATTTTTAATTCAGAAATTTAAACCCTCTCATCTTCACAGCTCTCAGTCTGTGTTGGTTATCAAACATGACCCATATTGCACTAGGCAGAGAAATAATAACCTAATAAACAGCAAAAGAGTTTTATACAACTGGATATTTTTATTTTTCCCTCCCAGAGAAACTGTCACAGAATATCTTGCTGCGATTTTATGTTATATACTATGGTGGAGTTTATATTTTCTTACTTATGTAAAGTTGTTTTTTTTTAATTTAAATCATTTTATTGTTCATTTACCTTTGGAATTATTTGTTTTTTAAGTCTCAAACTTTCCACTGTGTTACAAAAATTATCCTGTGATCAAAATGACACACGTGAAGTTTCATTTGTTCAAATAAAATCACAGATTGCTTGACAAAAAAAAATCCACTTTCCATCAGAGCAGCAATGATCTGGGAATTGCCCTATCATGTAAGTATGATAAATATAAATCCAAAGATCACAGAAGATACAGAAACATTTTAAAGGCTCACTGTAACATTTTCCCGTGAAGTATATCATGCTGTGCTTTTTTATTCCTTTTAGCAATACTCTTTCTGTAGAAATA
>NW_026623512.1:845049-859096 GCF_030028575.1 Malurus melanocephalus | reverse complement strand
GGCTTTAAGATCAGATCCTCACCTGGTACGGTCAGGATGGCCCTGCTGACTTCAATGCCAGCTCATATCAGRTGGGACTTGAGCTTTCATGACTTCCAAGAAGTCTCTGCCGTGTACAGTGGGTTACAGATTAAAATGCTGTAGTTCTGTTAATTACACATATGTTTCCCAAGTGCCTGATGATGAAACAGAGTGTGTTTCTCTACAGAATGGGTGTTACCCTGTGTTTAGCTGCTGCAGTGACCACTGCGTGGGAAATAGCTTTTCTTTCCAAAGGCTCCCTTTCCTGAGTGTGTGAGCCTCATGCTGGTGGCCCGGGCACAGCCTGCCCTGCTCCCAGCACACACCCATTCCCTGAGCAGGCACCTCTGGGTGTGCAGGACCAGGAAACCCGGGCTGGGAGCAGCAGCACAGGACAGCCCTGCTGTCCACCAGGACACTGAGAGCGTGAGCAGAGCTGGGCTCACACCCACTGACACAAACATTCTTCACAAGATCCTGAGTGCTCTCTTCACTCCTTCAATGGGAAACTATTTGTCATTTCTGAAGTGACCAGGGCTGCACAGTGCCCCTTGCCAGCAGGTCCCAGCATGGTCCCATTGCAGAAGCACAGCTGYCTCCTCCCTCCTTGGTTTGTCACCCAGGCAGACCAAAACCCTGGAGCTGTAGTAACTCCAGCCCTCAGCTGTGGCATCAATGACTCAAATGCTGGAATAAAAATCCAGGATTGATCCACCACTCTACTGGGATACTTGGTGCTGTTGTAATGGGAGAAACCTTCCTTCAGTGTTTCCCAGGACTCCTTTCAGTCAGGGAATTATTTGGAAGTAAAAACTCTTTCTTTACTACCTCCATCCCTATCCCAAAACAGGAACAACGATTACTTGAGAAGGTACTTATAACCCCTCCAGTGTTCTGGTCCTGCCATGGGCCTTGGGACATTCAGAGCAGCAATWATAGTATCTCAGATTATTTTTACATCATTAGGAAAGGTACCAGTCCATTATTTTCCTCTTCATCCTCTGCTACACTGGTTGCACTTTGGTCACTGCTGAGCTTTGGCTGGTTCAGCATGAACTCCTGCTGTTTTTCCTGTTGGAGAGCTTGAAATGATCATCTGCAATAGTCCTCACAGTGTGGGTCAAAAACCTGTTTCATGAMTATTTTGTGTCATGCCCATCCCATAGCAAGCTGAACCTTGTGCCCAGTTCTCCTTCCTGTGATTTCCAAACACAGAGCACCAATGGCTGAGAAAGTCTTCTGCTAGAGCTTCTACCTTCATCTCAAAGCAGAGGATGGACTGGGATAGGGTGAGCTCACCTGGGAGCATGACAGGATCACAGAGAGTTTTCTTCAGCAGCCACCTGCAGCAATTGCCTCCTTGTCCAGCTATAGCCCACCATCCTCCAGCCTGCAGCTTGAAACCTCAGCAGAGAAATTTGGGTGCTCAGCAGAGCTGAAACACTCAGCACCAACTGCTACAGCTGCATCCCATGTCCTCCTGAAGTCCAGTGAGCTGGGGTTTGAGACTGAGTCCTGAAAACACAGGTGAAGAAAATACATTCAGGACAAACATGTCAAAAATTGGATTAAAAACCTGTATCCCAAAAAGGATAAAATGCAAGAAGACAAATTTCAACTCCAGACTAGGCCAGACAGAGACACGTAAGAAAGAGTATAAATCTGTGCAAAAATTGGAAAGAAGGCCAATACACAAAAAGAGGAGCAGAGGTATTCTTAGTACTGCCAAAGAAAAGCTGAGATTGATCACCCAAAGCTTGAGGTAAAAGAGCAAGAGCTCTTCAGCAGCATAAACCCAAAGGAAATAGCAGTGAGACACTATGGACCCAGACTTTGCCTCAGTTTCCCACAAGACTGATCAGCTTAATCATGAGAAGACAGACAATAGTAAAAAATCGTGATGGAAACAAAACTCAAGGAGTTGAATGTGCTTGGTTCAGAGAAACTGTATGATCTCATCCCTGAGTTCTGAAAAAAACTGGCACAAAAAATGGCAAGACGGGTGCTACGGAAGGAAAACAAATACTCAGATTAATTCTAGACTCATTAATCTGTCTCAGCAGTATTCATGGTTTAAAACAGATTCTGAAGAAAGTTGTAATTAAAGAAAAGTGATMAAGCACAACAGGAGTGATTTTAAGGTAGCTTCTGCCAGATTGCCTTAGATAAAACATTACATTTATCTAATAAAGAAAACATTCCCTACAAAGTCTTTGGGCTTTAGCRGGATATTTTGCTATAGGTCATATGGAAATCCTTTCTTTAAACTGGAAATGCTGGGGTTAGCTGGGAAAGTGAAAGGTGAGTAAGAAGCTGGCTTAGAGATAGGAGTGTGGAGGAAAAGGAGACAGTGAGTAATCCTGCAAGAAWTATGGGGCTGGAGGGAGGTTACCAGGACAGACTCCAAAGTCTTAATATTTTGATAATGACCTTGTCAAAGCCATTGGATCTGTGCAGATGAATTAGCTGGTGACCTAATGTTAAGGAACATAATGAATACAGAGGAATAGCAGGATACCATACAAAAGAAGAATTATAYGGCCCTCAGGGCTAGAGCAAAGGGAAGGGATGAAGGCCTACAGTACCAAAAATGAGCTCATGCTTTTGGGAACAAGAAGATCTGCATACTGGCCCAGTCCTAGCTTCCAGCTATGGAATTTGCTCAGTCATGCCAACAAAACACAAGRGTTATCTAACTCTCATTGATTGGAGGAGTAAGGAGTCTCCAAAACATCTTTAAATTGTGGAACAAAATGGTGTGGGCAAAGCGAGAAGAGGTGGCATTTTACACTCTGCTCCTGAGTGAACAGGTGTCCCATCAGCATCATCTTTAAATCCCCCTGGGAATGTCAGTCTCACCCACAGGCTGTGTGGGACAGCCTCTGGAGCTCCCTGTGCTGTTCACTGTCTCCTGGCCTCCCAGGCAGGGCAGCCTGTCACATTGTCTGGCTGGACACCAGGCAGCCTGGGGACACAGGAGAGGGTGGCCAGGCTGCAAGGTCTGTCCTACCACGAGTTTCTCGACAGCCCTGCTCAGGAACAGGGGATTTGGAGCAGGTTCAGTAACAACAGATGGTCAACCTCAAGGGACTGGTTTTGGAGCAGAGCATGCCCAAATCCCTCAGCAAGAAATAGCAGGAGCTATTTTTTCCCCCTAATGTGGACATGGCAACTTTCATTGTTTGGCACCTTTTTTTGGTCAGTTTTCATACACCATGGAGGGTATGGGCACAGATGACTTTTTTCAGAGCAGTTTCTCTGGAGACCCCATGAAGCCCCAAAGAGAAAAATGAGCAAAAAAAAAAAAAAAAAGCAGAAGCTGACTCTGAATTTGTTCCCTTGCCATATTGCTCTGCCACCATAGAGGCAAGTGACTGAATGCAGATTGAAGCACACACGTTTGCAAATTCACAAATGCATTTCCCTGAGCTAGAGATGCTTTGCATAAACTGAATGGAAGCAGTTTGGATTAACTTGGCTATAGATCCAGCACAGACCCAGAATTTGGGTGTTCTCACACAATAGAGGGAAAGAAGCCTCCTTTTAGTTTGCTGAATARCTACTGAATAGTATTTTCAATAATCTTTACAGAGCGTCTGTAATGGTTAAATCCGACTCTATAAGCAGTGGATAAAGATCTCTGAAGGTTTGAAATGGTGAATATTCTAAATATCAAGCTCTAGCAAGGTGTGCAGATGGCCAGTTCTGCATGTGAATAGACTATTAAGGTGTTTATTAAAAGCCAGCAAATAACCTACCAAAAATCTCTCAGGTCAAAAAAATAAATTTAGTGGCTATTTTTCAGCTTTGAAATGTTGTAGGTCTATCCAATTTTCACATGTTAAGACCTCAAAATTGCAGTCAAATATGACTTTGCAGTCATTACTGCTGCAATACCAGGACTTGTCCATAAAAAATGCACAGAAACAATTTGTCTGAAAAACAGGAATTCTGATGACATGGTATCAGCACGGAGCTTGGTAAAGATCCCAAACACATCTATAATACATGGGCTGAAATCATGGTTTAAATTTATTGTTCAATTACAGCTTCGGGCTCTTGGAGTTCACTGCTGCCAAGAAATATATATGACATTAAATTATGGAATATTTTCTTAAATATTTTAATACATTTGAGTACTTGTAACATTTTATTTAAGCATATTATTCAGAGAACAGAAAACATTGCTCTTTTCTAATTAAAAGTGTGAGTCAGCAAGACCAATAAAATGCTTACTCCAGTGTTGGAGAAAACTCTGAAGAGGGAGAAAAATCCTATTAGAAAGTCCCCTATTATCCTGGCGGTGCCTGCCTGAGTGACATCTCAATGTATTTTTGCTGAGTTAAGCCTTACAAGGCCCATCCACTTATGGCACAAGATTTCATTTCACCATTAATTTATTTGATTTGTCAAGAGATTAATAGGCATGTGAGATGTTAGTTAAAATTTCAGAGCACGTTGTGAGGCTCTGTCAGAGAGAGGAAAGCAGGAGTGTGGATGCTGTAGAAGGGTGGAGGGTCAGGAAATGTGAGGTGGATGGGTCAGCACAGAGGGGAAGGGTGCAGACACTGGGCAGCTCCATCCCACTGCTTTGGCCAATATCCCTGCAGCAAAATGAGCAAAAAAGAAACAGATAAAGATGGTATCTTCATTTCCAAAGAATATTCTGGCAGGGTTTGAGGCGTTTTACCTGCAGGACACACTGGACCTTGTAGCTGTGTATGAGGCTGAGCAGACTGAAAGTTTGGAGTCTCATTTACAGGGTGGGACCCATGCCTGAAGGGCTCAGCAGCTGGAGGCTGGGCCAGCTGCCTCTGAACTGGGCAGGTCTGCTTGGTGAACTCATCATCTGCCATCTAGAGCACTGAGATCTGGTTTTCTTTTACCTTCTCCGTCTTTTGGATACCATAGCAGATAAAGAATGCATCCAGGCCCCACCCCTYGGTGGGTTTAGGCTTTCTTGCCATGTGTGAGAGTGAGACCCCTCGGTCCTGTCACTCAGGTGGAGCTCTGTGGAGCAGCAAAGGCAGTGCAGAGGATCACAAAAAGATTTTCACCTTACTCTAGCTCTTTTAATTGCTCGATGGATCAATCATTAAAGCAGCTTTCATGGCTCTTTGAATGGTTTTGGATGATTTGTGAGCATCCAACTTTCTCCACTGCATTCAAGGACCATTAAAGAGGCTGTCTCTGATCTAAGATCTGTCAAGTAGGGATGCAGTATTTAAACTGGGATTATCCTCTCAGCTGCAAATTTTTAATAAAATTTCTAAATGGCAACATTACTGTCACTAGTAATGAAGTAGATACAATTATTGCTAATTGAACATTCGATACATATTAATTGCATCTCATTCAAACACGCAGGAAAATTGCATTAGTTCCAGAATGTATCCTGCAGGGAACGATCTCTCACTGCCATGAGGCCAGATTCCCACGTTGTTCAAACCCATACAACCAGAGGAATAATTCTGGTAACTTCTGATAGGTTTGGGAGAAAAATATTTTCAATAAACTTCTACAAACCAAGGAGCTGATTCCTTCTGATTGAGGGTTAAATCCACARTGGATTATGGCCACTGTAATGCTCTTCTATTCAATAACCTCTCTGATACTCCCTGTCTCACYRAGTTTGTCAGTTGGGAACACTTCAAAATAGRMTATAAGGGTCAGAACCCCCTWATCTCTTCCTTGGCTTCAGGTAATRCTCTCTCCACGGTGAGGGTCACATGCAGAGATGGTGAAATTCTTCTCCATTGCTGTCCTTCCAGGAGACTTTCTGAAGTTGAGCATTGCTACCGTGCAGATCTCCTGGAAACAGCTGCCTGCTGAAGTTTGCTGTGTCTTCAAATATTTAATGAAATCCTTACAGAAGCTGTRGCTGAAATTAAAGTTGAGAGAAGAGTCTGGTAGGATTTGAAAAGCCCAATTCAGTGAGAGTCATGAAAGTCTCTTGAAGCAAAGCTCTCTGAAGTGGAACAGTCAGTGCTCTGGATGAACATATGTTTGCCTTGTCCCTGTAGGAGTGGAGCACATTCCCCTCCAACACACAGTCTCGTTGTTCTAAAGAGGGATTTTCTGAGCATCAGCAGCTTGTCCAAATGCTAATCCTGAAATTATTGAAGCAATTCTCTGAAGACTATTATTTTTCCAATACATGTTAGAGTGTTATTCTGAACATTGTTTTTATTTTCATCTATCCACAAAACCTGCATAAGATTTTCTTATTTAGGGCATGAGTCTGAACCTTCAAATTTAGTAGGAATGCTAGCTTTGAAATAATATAAATTCAGATTTTTTTTTTAACATGGTACATAAAATAGGACTTTTCCAACAGCCAGAACTTATAAACATCATGTATTTTCCCTTTTTTCAAGGGGAGTGGCAAAAGAGTGTTGCCAGAAAAGAAATATTCCCTGTTCTCTTTCCATTTCTCTCTTGTACACACACATTTATAGTGAATGTCAAGAAAATTACAGCACCATGACTGGGAGTTTAGAAATTGCCCAGAACCATAAAATGTTGGACTGAAAACAGTCAGAAAGCACTTCTAAGTTGCTGAGCACTGAGCATGAGCCACAGTGGAAGAAGATKGACATGGAACTTGCAGCAAGAGACTGGCAGTGTCTCCAGTGAGCCCTCACTCCGTGACAGAAAACATCCAGAGAGTACATGTCCCCAAAGCCATTTGGGCTGAGACAGAGATCTCCTTCTCCTGGTGCCAGAGCTGGATTTCTGCATGTTGACAGCAGCAGTGTTAGCACTACCAGCCATCACACTTAGCCTTTTCCTTCTAGGCAATTCCATAGCTACAGTGCCATATTTTCTACCTGAAGATCAGTTTTATCTCACAGTTAAAGCCTCCAGTGTAATGCTTGTGAAGGACTGACCCTCCAGGGTTTACCTGGAATGTAACACACACCTGGAATGTGTGAGTGCAGGCAGAAGAGCCAAAGGTAAATGTTGTGGGTAAGCAGGAGGTCCAGACATCAAAGCCTTCACTGTCATCGTGACAGCACAGCAACTTTATCCCACCACATCCTGTGTCTCCTCCTTGCACCATGTCTTGCTTCCATTACATCTCTGTTYCCATCTTCAAACATCAACATGGCATGGGCGTGATGTGGCTTTAAACTGCCCTTGGGCTTCCTTCATTTTCAATCAGGGAATACCGAAACATGTCTCCATAATGTATTTTCTTGGAAGTTTCATTTAAGACCAACGTATTTATGTTACAGACATCAGATTTGAGCTTTTCAGAACCAGCACCAGCAGGATGCGTCAGTAAAAGTCAGGGAATATCTTGGCATACCTGTATTCCTTTTGCCATACATGCAGGGAAGGAATGGATTCAAGACACTGTGACTCTTTTATGAATAGTTTTCAGAGTTTCTGTTTCCCRTGTAATGCAATGTCTACCTTAATCCTGAATATTTTCCTTCAGTCTTCCAAATAATGATGATTATTTGGAAATTAGAGCAGTAGTATCAAATTTTTATGGAAGAATTTTGTTTAGATAGGTGAATTTACTTAATTCTTGARGAAAATATGTGTTAATGTAGTTGCTTTCCCCTAGAACTCACCAGGAGGATGCTGCTTAACACCCCAAATGTTAAAAAAACTAATAGTCTCTTCTCAAAGTGAATCTACGGAGTGTGAAGTGATCCACAATGATTCATAATTTTCTGGGAATAAGCAACCCAAGACTGTGTCATCAGAATGGGCAAATACCATCAGCACAGCAGTTTTGCCAGCAGCCACCTGAGGTTAAACAACTCACTTGAACATCATCTGGACAATCCTGGCATGGCTGYGAGGTCACCGTGGCAAACGATAGATGATAATGTTGAGTTCAAGGACATAGCTGAGCTTTATATGCTTTGTTTCTGGGCCAAAAATATTTCTGTCCTTTATTGATCCTGTCATTATCCCAACATGAAAATGGGAAATAACAAATACAATGGGTTGCTCAAAAGAAATATAAGAAAAGAGAGTGAGGAGCTTTCATGTTCTTTCTTAACTGCAGGGCTTCAAACACCTCTGCAGATTTTCCTTTGAATTTACTGATTGTTTTCCTTTGAGCTTTTTGCAGGTGGAAATTTTCCTGGGAAAAATCAGCCTCCTAAAGAGGAGTAACCGCATTGTTGCAACAGCTGAAACCTTGGAACCATCCACAAACATTTTCACTGGCTGAAGGAGTAGCCAGGCAATAGGCACTTTCAAATTGTTGCTATCTACCTTAAATCATCYAGAACAGCCCTGTGTACTCCCAGTTTTTGGCCCGAGGTGTAGGTTCCTTGGGCCTCCTGGAATAACTCCAAATCCCGACAGAGATGACAGTGCCAAGGCCTTAAGTGCTGCAGCCCTGCTTCCATCGCTGTGCAGAGCCAGGGAAGAAAAGCGATCTGGGTCCTGCCAAGCAGACCACAAACGACTCGCTGAGCCCATTGTTGCTTTGTTCCCCTTAAAATAGGGGCTCTCTTCTTTTCCTGACCATGCTTTTTACCAGTATGTGTTGCTGATTTGTTCCCAAATGTGAAAGGAGACCCGGGTGGGCTGTGGAATTGCGGGGGCCAGAGGCTTGTCAAGCAAAAGGAAAATCTCCTGCTTCCTTTCCCAGCCCTGKTGGAGCTGGCAGCCATCAGGTGGATCCTGGGAGCACACCCCACATCCCCAGTGTCCCAGGCCAGTCCCAGGATTCAGCACATTAGTGACCCCAATGACAGCAGCAGAAAAGGCTCATTTGGGGTGCACATCCCTCCTGAGCCCGTGCCTCGTCACGCTTTGCACACTCCTTGCAGTACAACGATGGCAGGGGCTGTGCTGGGCTGGAGCAGCCAAAGACAGGGAAAGCATTAGGGGCAGGAAGGAGGTGCACCATAAAAGTGAACACCATCAGCCAAGGGCTCAGAGATGGACCATTATCAATCTTTGGAAGTTATTATGCAGAAGCAAGCGGCTGAGTGCATAAATATTTTATAGATCTTAAACTATTGAACAGTTATTGGAGCTGGGATTTCATCCCTTTCAGCCTAACTTGACAAAATAACAAAAAAGGGGATCRTAGTGAGGAAACAGACTACAAACTGGTGTGATGAAACCTTGGAGTCTATCCAGAGACTCCATTCTTCTCCATACTGGTAATTGTTGTAATTCTCTGACTTTAATGAAGTTACTTTTTATTCACACCCAAAATAATCAGGAAAATAATACAGTGCAAAGCTCTTTTATTAATCTTTGGAAAGTCTGCAGTATTTGAACCTGATTATCTGTGTTGTAAGGTCATCTTCTGCATGGTAAATATTTCTGGTGCCTTTTAACTGCAGATGTAGAATTCATTTTGTCATCAAACCAAAGGGATAGACTTGATACATGAGGGTTTCTACATGTGCCCTAAAGTTCTTCCCACAAATACATAAGAAAATTCCCAATGCTTTCCTGAAGGAGTGCCTTATACTGTGACTATGAACATTTACATTGCCATCATGGCTTTCTTTGCTGTGTAAATTTCAAGATAAGTTGAGAAGCTCCCCAGTGTGGTTTCYRAATGCTAAGACTGAGCTTCTCCCASCTGCACAGAAAACCTCAAACCTTTTCTCACCCACGTGCACAAGGACAAACCCACTAAACTGCAAACTGGACTTTGCAAATCCTTTACTTTTTTTCACTTCCTGCAGAGCATGGGAAGGACTTTGCTGATGGACTCTGGACAATTAAAAGCTGCTGCCTGCCTCAGGAGAAGCTGCTGCAGCACTTCCATCTCCCATGAGTGGCTCTGTAGAGGAGGGTTCCTGCCAGAGGGCTCTTCCTGGCAGGATCAGGTCCCGGTGCTCTGCGGGAACGTGGCAGGTGGAAAGTGGAGCTGCCTCAGATGGAAACTCAGCATCCACTGCTTTCCATCAAGTGGGCATGGTTCTCCCTGCCTGGAGACTGTCCCTGGAAAAGTCCCTCCTTCTTTCTGGGAAGGGAAGAGCAAGCCCTACCAGACCCTGCCGTCAGAAGCTCTGACTCTTCTCTGCCATGACTGAACTCTCCATGTTCTCGTAACACAGAAAATGTCCTGCCCTTAAGCAAAGCCTGACAAATTTCTTTTCTTTCTTTTCCAATTTGGGGAGGTTTGTTTGTTTTTGGTTAGGTTTTCTCCCAAATCTCTGTATGTGTAAGGCAGGAAGGTCTGTTTTCCCRGAGTCACTCTATAAATTAACTGGCCAGCTTTGATGCTGATGTAGAAAGGCAAAATTCCCTATTAATCCATTAGAAAAGGATCTCATTGAGGTTACAGGGAGGCTGGTTTCTAGCTCCTATTTCTACTGAATATTTCCACAGGTTTTCTAACTGAAAACACTGGAGCAGGAGCAGATTTTTGCTTTTCTTTTTTTTTTAGGGAAAGTGTCCCTTTCTGTTACCTTTAGGACTTATCAGCCTTGGTCATACTGACGAGAGGTGCCCAAGGAGCACTGGTACCAGCCCTAAACATTGGGCATGATTAGACTGTGGCTGTAYGACAGCAGTGCAGCTTAGACCCCATTAAATTAAATTAGACTTCCCATTAAATTAAATTAGTCTCCTCTTTACTTCTTGGGCTCACCTGACAAAAAGAAAATGAATTGCTGTGATTTACATGCTGCTTTGGCTTGTACCATCTTTCAGTCTCTCGACATGTGAGATGCACACATTTAAACCCAGGTGAAATAAAGGAAATGAAGGTGGATTGAAGGGAACACAAAAAACATGCAAAGTTTGCTGGCTTTTTGCAGGAATTAGTCCTACCAATCTCAGTCCTGGCAAGGAGGGAAGCCTTAATGGGCACAGCACCATTCTCCATCCCTGCTATCCCCTGCAGACCCTAACCCTATTGCCACTTCTGGGTTTCCTTGGTATCCCTGAGAGATGTGGAATGTTTTCTATGTATTCCACCTCCCTTCTTCATCCTCCCTTACTCCTACCCTACCTACTATGACAAGCATGAAATAGCATTCCTTTTGTAACCACTGAAGAAAAATTTGTAACATTTCATTCAGTCATTAGCAATTTCTGGTGCTTGTTTCCCTTTGTCTATCAGTGAAGCTGGGTAAAGCAAGAAACTACTTCRTTTTTGCTTTCTGCCTGCTCCATATAACTCTCCTCCCTTTATGCAACAGCATAACATATTATTAAGAAATATTTACTGCATTTAAGCAACTGTTTCCAGGAGCAGCTGGTATAGAAACATTCTGTTAAACTTTAGACTGTGTTTTATTTCGAAAGTTACTTCTTCACAATGTAAATTCTGACTCTGGAAATTTCCTTTGGATGTTTAATCAACCCCTGGGAAAGGCACTTGCAGCAGCTGTTCTTTTGAAGCKGGCACACCAGATCAAGCTCCGTGTTAGATAAAGAGTGTTTCTCATATCTCCATTCAGAATAGTCAACATTTAAAGGCTCAGCTAGATATCTTCCAGCTTCAGCAGTGCTGGTGAGAGTACAGTCAGCCTGCGCCTTCACCTTGAACACTTTCAGACTTCCAGGACTCTACAGAGCTTTAGGGGTTCCATACTGTATCATACACCATTTATGAATTTGCCTTTACCTAGGCAAGATAATTGCCTGGTTCTTTGCATTTTCTCTGATTTTTCCTCACATACTTCCTCTCTTCACTTAATTCTTTGCTCACAGACACCCATTTGATGATGTCTACATACTAGAGGAGAGCATTTTATTTCCTCTGTTCCACTTTGAATGTCTTCAGGAGCTGCTCCACATGATGCTGAAGTTCTCAAAATCCTCAAACTTGGTCTACGAGAAACCCTACATTGTTGAAAATTATCCTTATCTGAGAATCCTTCTGAATTAAGCTTGATATCAATGGCTGGAGGAGCTCAGTCTTCTTCAGAACAAGCCCCTGGCTGTGTCAGGCATTCCTGGAAAGGTGCTACAGTTCTGCCCTGGGAAGCTGAAGGAACTGGTTTCATCACAGGATCCTTTCTACTGTAAATCCTCCAAATCACTGACTTTTCATAAGAAAATACTAATAAAATACAAAAAATGCAGTGATATGCTAACAAAAGTTAGATTACTTTGTTTCCTTGTGTTGTGTTACACTCCTTCACTGTAAAATAATAATTTGATTTTATGCATCACAAGGCTGTTTTACCTTTCCTGTGCATAATGCAGAATGTTCTTCACATAAAGGTGGCATTTGGTAATATTGATTTCTTACTGTTATATATACAATCATGTCAGTGTGTCATTATCAGCTCAATGTGTCTCTAGCAGTTGGGCCAACACTTTTGGTCCCAAATGCAGCAATATGAGTAAAAACATTTTCCATTTAGGTGCAGAATATAAAATGCTTCTCCTAGGATTCACCTGGAGAGGAGATGCCCAKCAGAACAAGCACTCAGGAGGTTTTAAGACTCTCCAGACTCACAGCTGAGGGAGTTTTGAGGCAGGTGGATGTAACAGGCTGCAGATGCAGCAGATGTGAGCTGCTCTCTCGGGCTGCAGGGTCTGCACTGCCTCGCTCGTGCATGGTCCTGCAGATAACAAACAGAGTCCCTGCATGCACAGAGCAGAGCCAGAGCCCTCTGTGCCTCATCTCCAGAGGAAGATAACAGCCATGGCTGGTGAGATATGTCACAGGCAGCAGAGGATGTCACAGGGTGATAAAAGTGGGGGTCACRACAGCCAGAGACCGAAGCCTTTCAGTGCAGGCAGGAGCTGTGAGGACACTCGTGGCTGTCCTGCTTTGTGGGGTGTGATCCTGCACTCYCCCCCTCCTCAGCCCTGGACTCAGCTCAGCAGGAGTTATGCCATGTAACATCTGCTCTTTTTGTGAGATCAGAGAGTTAGTCGTAAAATAGGTACAGCCCAAAATACACGATAGCCCCCATAAAATGGCCAGTGAGAGCTTTTGTGCTTGACCACACATGTTCATAGAAGTTTGAGTAATGATGTGATTCAGGCCAAGAGAGGGTAGGAGGGGAGAGGATTGCAGAGCATAAAATGAGCAACTGTGCACAGGTGGACAGTGCAAATGATAAGATCTCGGAGGCTGCAATTAGTCAGAGAAAAATARATGATCTCATAATTAAAACATAAATTGGAGTACTGGCATCTGTGAAATAAAGACCATCATGAGTATTAGGGGACAAGTATGGAACAGCTTGTCCCATMTCATAAGAAACCATGTACAAGTCTGATGAGTGGAGACTTTTTGTGTGCTGCTGCACATACTTCAGGGCTCGGCAACTTTAAAAGTTCCTAACAAGCCTCCCTTAAGACCTTTTTTCCCTAACAAGACTTCAAAATATAGCCCAGTATATTTTTCATTCAGTGCCTTGATTTCATGGTATTGTACACAGTTTAAGAAACTGAATCAAAGGGAAAACAAGGAAATTTAATAATACATGCTAATCCTCTGCTGTTTAGGACCCTGGCAAAAATGCCATGGAATGCATGCTTTTCAAGACTCCTWGCTTGGGCAAAGCAAGTCCATGTGTGTAGCTCATGAAGACTATCCAAAAAGCTTCACTGTCACTGCAGCAAGTGTTTTAAATGGTCTCCAGTCCCCAGTAATCTGTTTTCTGGTTTCCTTCCAGGCCTCTTCATTGCTGTCTCCACTTGCTGCAGGAATCGAGTACTTGTGTACGTGGGAGGTGTGGTGTAGCACGGATTTATCACGCCAAAACAGAGCACTCCTTATTGGAGGCACGCTGCTAATACCTCTGAAAGGCTACAGGGCCTGTTGGAAGGGACTTAAATCATCTGCTGGTATTTATTTCAGCTCAAAGCTATGCATGCAAAATAGCCATAAAAAGGGTGGCTCGATGAATCTTTCCTGCCCTGAACTTGCACTGCACCYTCTAGCTGACCTGCTCTGGCTCAGGCACATGGCACATGAGCTCTCCAATCCCTGTCCTCCTTCCTCCTCCTCTCCTCAGGGGGAAAAGAACCACACAGGAATCTCCCAGCTGCAAACCTGCTATCRGTGTCCTTTGAGCTGTGCCATCCTCTGGCAGGAGCCCAGTGGCCCAGCAGCGCCGGG
>NW_026623512.1:830110-844711 GCF_030028575.1 Malurus melanocephalus | reverse complement strand
GCTGCCCAAAGCTTTGTTACGCCTCAGCCCAGATGCTTCGTCTCAGAGGCGAATGCTCCGATTCCTGTATACATTTGCTTTCTCAGCTTGTCAAGCACTTAAGTGCCTTTCATCTTGAAGTATCCTGGATGATAATATGCACTTATATAGCTTAAGCTCCTCTAATGAATGAGGTTCTTCATAAACACTTGGTAATTAGGTCTCCCAACAGCCCGATGAGCTGGGAACAGCTCTTTGCAGTGGTGCAGAGGGATGAGCTGAGGCTGWGAGGAGACAGGCAGGGTTCGGGCTGCCAGCTCCACTCACGAAGCTCAGTGGCCATGAGCTGTGTSTGCACTGAGAATAATCACCCTTCTGTCCACATGGAAAAAGCACAGAAACCAGGTTTTTCCCCACAAATTACTTTCCATGTGAAGGAGGGCAGTGAAAACTGAAAGGTTTCTGCCTCCTCGGTGCTTTCCCACTACCTCTGCCCTGAGCTCGTGGTGTCCCAGCCCCTTGTCACTTGTCCCAGTGTTGATGCTGTGGGTGGTGGGACAGAGACCCTGGCACCAAAGCCAGGTCCTGTGGGGCAAAAACACCAGACTTGGTCATCACAGCCTCCTGGGAAATCCATGCCCATTTTGGCCAGGGAGGGACAAGAGGTTTCTAGGCAAGAATCAACTGGCTTCAGACATGTTCTTGAAGGAAACGACAAAGAGAAGTGTTGATATGGACAAGAGAGCATTTCCCACCAGGAAACAACCCAGCCAAAGGAAGAAAAGAAAAGCGCTAACCAGGTCTGCCCACAGACTTCTCTTGCACTGACTCTTTCTTTTACCTTTCTCAGCATTGCTGTCATCTGTCACTGGCAGCTCTACTGTGGGAATTTCCTTTCTCTCTGACTTTTTTGTAGCACTTTCAGCRCTGAGACAATCGGGAATTGTACGTATCACAATCCTAGCTTTCAGCTAAAGGGAAGGACCTCTTCTGCAAGGTCTTTCGTTGTGTTTTCCACAGTGTCTCTTCCAAAGATGCAGTGAAATCTGCTTGCTTGAGTCAAAGAAATTGGCACTGCTCAGGCACATGCAGCTGCTACTTTTCCTCTARTGGGTTCTTATGCAACTTCAGATACTGAACTACCCTTTGTGTGTGATCTTCCTCTCTCTTTTGCTTCTGCCACTGTTTTTTTACTAACCCATAGGATTCTGGCATCCTGCAATATGATACAATATCTTACAATAGTGGTGTTGCCTTCATCCCATGATGCCCATGAAAAAATAAACCTAACCATTTCTCATTTTCTGAGCCCTGAAGTTACCCACTCTGTCAGTACAGCAGGAATGGGTTTTGCCTTGCCAATGCAGTAAAACTAAGACATTGCAGGAAAAAATCTGTCCCTGCTTTTTCCCAACTCTGCTGTGTGTTGGCTGGTGCTGCCAAGGTGTGTTTTTGGTGGCCTGTCYTGCCTGCCCACTTGCCCTTTGGGGGTGGTCCCCCCTTGCTCTTTGATTGTTCCTTGCTGCATCTTTCAATTCTGTTTGTGCTTTTGTCCTCCTGCCAACTCCCCCCTTTGTCTACTTCCCTCTGTGCTGAGGGTTTTCCTGCTCTCTCAGCCCTGCTCCCCTTCTCTGTTCAGCTCAGCAAGCCCTGGGTCTGCCTCAGTCCCTGACAGAAAGGGACACCAGCCCTGTCCCCTCGGCACACACTCAGCAGCAAAGTTGCACTCATGTTTCCTTTGCCTCCTTTCTCTCCCCTCCCTCTCTCCTGAGGTGAGATCTGTCTTTCCTAATACCAGGGAGTGTGAGCAGAGAGAAACCAGACTCAAGGCAGAATTCCYATTAACTTCAGTGGGGGCAGGATTTCACCTCAAGTGTTTCATGTTCTGGGCACTGGACAGCAACATGAAAGGACTCCACACTTGTAAAACCTGAGACRCCRCAGCCAYTCAAGCCAAGCAAAYGCAGATGCAGATCCCSGTGCCCCCTCCAAGCCCCTCTSCAMAGCCACTCTTGCTCCTCCWAGACCTGGGAGGTCATTAATCTCTCCTCTTAGCTGTTTATTGTTGCCATGTTGGCAGCTATTGCTGAGTGAGGAGTTCACTCTGCACAGCCTGAGCTGGGCTCTGGCTGTTTCTGCTGCTGTCCAGCAGCGCCCAGAGCCTTCTTGTCYTTCCAGTGTGCTCCCCTTCAGTCCAGCCTTCCCCATCTTGTTAGTGTTATTGCTACTGATGAGGCTTTTCAGGTCTCTTTGGCTGCTCTAACCATACTGGCTGGTGCTCCCCTGGCTTCCTGGGACACTCATTTCCCCAGCACTGTTGTGTAAAATCAGGGAATTCCTGAAATCTTGCTAAGTCTGCCTTGCTCTCCAGTTGCCTCCTGGTGATCTGTCTCTGGTTTTACCTCCCCTGCTGCCCTGAGCTCCARCAGGCACCCACCAGCACCCACATCTCACCTCAGGTCACAGCACTGACYTTGTGGCTCGTGGCTGCTCTGCCACTCAGGCACCATCCACTGTCCACAGTGACTTTACCCTCGTGTCCCTTTATTGCTGCACTCCACTGGTCTATCCCAGCACTGTGATGCCTGAGGCTGCTGACARCCTGTCTGTCAGCTCACCCTGGGGTCTACATTTTGCTACTCATTGGTCTCTTGCTGAGCTGGTGTTTTGTCCCTGGGAGGATTGCTGCAAGAGCACGGCATTTCCAAGCAGACATCTCCTCTTGTCTGTGCAGTTTTTGCTCCTGGCTCTTTACTGTCACTCCTGCCTTTCACTTGTTTTGTAGGTACCCAGGGGAAGAGGTCTTGTGCTCAGATTCCCCTGGTACTGAATTATTTGAATTTTGCTACAGTGCATTACARCCTACTGTCTGAGAAATGTACCTTGCATTTCATGATCTCAGTTCTTGCTTGAATGCCTTCCACACAGCTCATTTTTCAGAAGGAGAAGTAACAATTTAACTTGGCCACGTAGCTAGTGCCTTTAACATGGAACAAATCAGTTCTGACTGTGTTTTGAGACTGGACTTTTCCTGACCTGATCACTAAATGGTCATGCTATTTGATGTTCATCAGCTGAGCATCCTATTCTGGCTGGMAGGGTTACTCACTGGCTTGCCTGGGTGTTCATCTCCAGGTGCCAGTCTGCTGGGGCCACTGCTCTGCCTATTGCCATGGTCACAGCTGGTCTCTGACCAAGCAGGATGGGGATTTTCCTTGGCACTATTCCTTCTGCAAGTGACCATAAGCTGCCTTACTCTCTATAGAACGTGGCGCTCTTCAGTACTTTGTTAGATGTCTGTCCCTGGTATTGGAAATTGGTATTTCCAATAGTGATTTATCCCGTGTTAAATACTACGTATTTTCCTTCAGAGAAATGCAACTTGGGAGCTGTTCTAAGGACAATACCTTATTTTCCACTGTAGTAGTTTAAAAACCCAGACAAAGAGTTGTGTGGTTGCTTGGTGTAACACGTGTCACCAGGACCTCTCTGGGATATTGGCAATGCTCAAAACCTCTAAGCTGAATTAATGCACCTAAAGAAAATAGAGGAGAGAAACTCTTCTCTTGGTCTTGCTCTTCCCAACAGTATGCTAGGACCGTGTTAGCAAATGTCCAGGGCTGCTGAAATTTGCTCTGCTTTGTTCACGGTCATCCTTCTGTGGCAGCAGGAGCTCTGCTTGTCCCATAGGGACTGAGGCTGGTGATTATCCCCATGCCTGTCCCTGGGCTTTCCAGAGGGAAGGCAGCTGCCTGTTTGTACAAGTGGTCAGCTTTCTTCTTTTGCTTGGGGCTTCAGTGTCAATGTTCTTCAGAAACCAGCAGACAGCAGGCAGCAGAGGAACAGCATCAGACTAATTCTGCCCTGATGTTCTCCTCCTGACCTTTGTGCTGAGGCTGCACCATGCAGACACACGTTCCTCCTGACTTCCCCTGTCACACAGCTCTGTCTGCAATCCCCCCAAGATGCTGGTGCTGCAGCACCTCTCTGTCTGGCCACACGCCCGGGGCATTTCTGCCAAGCTTTTCTTGCCAGGAGCTGCGTCGGCAGTGGGACAGCTCATCCGTCTCAGTGAGCCCATTACTGCACCACAGCAGGTGCTCGCTATTCCTACACCATTAGCTATCATCATTTTATCCAGTCATTCTCTCCAGATTCACTTTACCTGCCTTCAGCCTTCATGCTCTGGGTGCCTGACGGTTTTGTCCCTGCCACAGGCACGCCCAGACTTTGCTGGCATGGGGGGATGGATGCCTCTGCCGATCTGCCTGTCCTTTATCACTGCCTTGCAAAAACAAATGGTCTGCAGCTTGACCCTCATGGGGCCCCTCTGTGGGGCACAGGAGGGAGACCATCTGTATTTTCAGCCACACCTGGGGCTCTCAGAGGCTGTGATCCACAGGGCTTTCCCCCACAAGGGTCCTTTAGATACTGCCCAGAGTTCCACTCACCATCTCTTCTCCAGCAGAAGCGGTGGGTGAGCCTGGTGACAACAGCTCTGCTTTTGGCTGTCTCGACAGCCACCTTGATCACCTATTTGGTCACAGGAAGGGTTTGTGACCCAGCTCTTGGTGGCTTTTCTCCACCTAATYCTGCTGTTCAGCAGCACTTCTTGCACCTGGTTGCACCCACAACCAGAACAGGGTTCATTTTCCGGAGTTCAGAAGAGGACAGACAGCTTTCTCTGGTGTCCCACGTCTGCTCTGCCCTTGTGTCCATTTTTTTCCCCAGGCAGTTTCATGGCCCTCACTATTTTGAGGTATTTAACTGCGGTTTAGAACTGTTTCTATCACTCATCATTCCTGCAAGCTGGAAGCACACGTCTCTAGAGAGAGACATGTCTCCCTGTCATTAACCAGGGAATATTTAATATCTCCAAATTCATAGGTGATGCCAGATTTCTCATCTGTGTAGCATAAATCTCTATTTCCCTCTTGGGCAGTCTCATCTGCCTGGAAAAGGCTATTTGTCTGACACTTATCCACTGGTGCTGTGGTTTGGATATTATTCCTTGCTGAAGTCTCACTCACTCCTTGTTATTTCCTGTGTGTTGAGAGCAAGAACAAGTCAGTAAATAAAAAGGCTTTACCTTCATTTTCATTTTTTCCTGGCTATGACCATGGCTCTGCACAAGYCTTCAGGTTTTTCCCCTACTTGCCCCCTACTCAGAGTATCTCTCTCCTGACCCTCTTCCTTCTTTATCTACTTTTTGGAGTCTATTTGTTAATCCTAAAACCTACTAACAGCACTTCTCAAGTGCTGGGGCCAAATAAAGGCAGTGATACACAAAGTTATTGCACCTGTGTCAAACACTGAGCCATGTGCACAGAGGTTGACCTTTTACTGCCTTCTCCAAAATATTCTGCCTTGCAGGTTGTTTCCTCCCCCAACTTCCAAGCAAGTTCATATATCCAATGTCTAGMGCAAGACCTCCTACCAGCATGACATCCTACCTTGAAATCACTCGTTTTATTAAAACATTCCTCCAAGGTAGACTGGATCTACTTCACAAACAGGGAACCCCAAATTCCAGAAGTTCAACTCTTTACTTGGGGGGAAAATAAAAATAAAATTAAAAGTTAATGAAAAGAAAAAAAAGAATGTTTATTTGGATGAAAGCAAGTGATAAGAAGGAGGTGAAGAATGTTTTATTATTCCTACATGATAGGAGAAGAGAAATCTTTAGATGTTCAGATGAAATGACAAATTAGAAAGGCCTACATTTCTGATTTCTAATTCTTCCCAAACTAGGAGCAAATGTCGCAGTATAATTATTTTAATATAAAACAAGTATAACAATATTTCCTTGGGTGGAGGGTGGGGGATGCCAGGAGTTGAAAGGAGTGGGAGGRAGTGAATACTGGGACATCAACAAATTTGTAAATATTTCATAGAGTARAAACTGCTTCCATTAGGCTATTCTGTTTGCCTCAGCTAGACAATACAGGTGCTTGCAGATCCCACTCCAAATGTACTGCATGTCTTGTATTAGGGCAGAACCTGGCTGTTGTCTTGAACTAATTGAGTTCCCCCTGTCTTCTGTAATAAGGAGAAACTGCAGCTTCTTAGAAGCATATTTTGGAAAGGTAAATAAACAAGGAAGAAAGAAATTGTGACCTCTAAGGGAGTTCTAAAGCCTCAGTGGACAAGAAGGCTGAATACCAAGTTTTGTTAACTTTTATTATACATCTTTCTAAGTAGCAAGAAAAAAAAATACAAATTTAAAATAAAAACTATCAATAACATAAAGAAAGAAATGTGTTTGAGACTGAAGGATTTGTGTCAACATCTGGACTTGGGGCTTGAAAACTAGGTGGTTGAGGTCATTCCGCTTTATAAACCCAGCTTATGAACAGTATACACAGCCTATGAACAAGTGCAAAGCCTGGAGTCACATAAACAGTGTATTTCATTCCTGAACATTGAAATAACAAAAAGGGCAGGGCCAAAGGGCTCCTCTCAGCACATGCACTTTAAATGTATGTGGAGGGCCTATGCAACACAGAAATAGCAACACTGGCAATACAGAAAATGGAACTGAACAGTGTTTACATTACTTTTCTTATTTTTTACAGGGTTAAAGGGTTAGATTTGTWTAATAGTAGGCTGACTTGGTCAAGGATATGGGCTCCATCACTTTTCCAAAGCTCTCTGAATAAATAAAATTAATAAAATGCTTTCATATAATCAAATTCTTATTGTAATCTGAAGCCATTTCTCCCAGTAAACCTATTTACTTGTTAAAGCGAGTAAGAACATCCTTGCTTTATGGTCAAAATGAAAATTAAAGACTTAAATTGATTGTTTCTTCARATCTTTGGCACCCTTCTCTCCCGTGCACCTTCCTGACCCAGACAGGAGGTCAGAGCTACCCGGCAGTGCTCAGGGATTAATTGTGACAGCTGTGTTTCACCTGTGACTCTGTCAGCAAGCCTGCTCTGCTCTCAGCATGGAAATGGAGCTCTATCTGTCGCTGAATATTGGCCTCACGCTTTTTGGCTGAAATGAGCAATCACAGGAAGCTTAAGGGCAGCTTTGCAAGCACACAGCTCTTCACTGCCTCAAGCCCCAAAGCCCAGGGCTCCCAAATCCGKTGATGTTTCTGAGACAGCCATGTCTGAACACACCAATGTGTGCAATGYTCTGCAGCAGCCAAAGGGATGAGCAGCCTGCAAGAGCTCTTAGGAGAGAAACAGCAGAGGACCAGAAATCAGTGAGCTTTTGCCCCAGCCCTCGAGTGCTGCAYGGGGCCCGGTTATCTCATTTCAGAGAGTACACGGCGGAACTGCAAAGAATAAAGGATGTGTGATGCGGATCAGAGGTCTGGAAAAGCATTTGTAGAGGGAGCCTGCTGTGGCTAGGATTTTCAATTTCAGAAGTGAAATTATTCCTCTTTCATATGGCTGTAATGGAAATCTCTGAACTTATGAATGGTTTGGGGGGGGAGGGGAAGAGAGAAAATTAGATGCTATCTGCCACAACAGAATTAGTGACTGCCCAAGTGCTTATCCAAGAGTGAGTTTAAAACAATTAAACACAAGCCCTYTATCTTACAGTTCTTAATTACTCTTTGAAATCTGTTGTAGCAGAATAGAGCTGAATGTACAGCTGAGTGAAAAAAAATAAATGGATTTGTTATTTGGATTTGAACACTACAATAGCTGATATGTATATCTATGTGTGATGAGGCTAATGCTTCAAACTGAACTACTTACTACAAAATTCCTTAAAACACTGTTATAAAATGGGAGGGTACCAAGGAGTCTCATTCTGTAGTCTCCCCTTTCTCCATGGAGCTCTAACACAGCCCTAAAACACACTAGGGAGAAGACTGGGGGCTGAAGGGGCTGGATCTCATCCRATTCCCCAGTTTCTGTATTCTTAAGAGAGTTATGGGCAGGTGGCCAGGCAGCATGAMACCGTGTGAACATCTTTATGGTGGAAATACAAATATACAGACTGCAGCCATTGATAGCTTGGAGCTGTGAGGAAGGACTGTAGAGGAAGGTGACAGCAGCAGAGCTGATTCCAGGTACCTTGGACACTTATCCTGCATGGGGGATTTGCATTCACACTCAATTCACTAGTCTGAACATGAGTGGATGGTGATCATGGCATCCTTTGGGAGATGCTTCTGACCTTCATCCAGCTCCAAACTTTTGACAGACATCCAGACACAAACTTTTTCACACACCTTGCCAATGCATGAATCATAACACAAACTTGAGGTTTGTTCCACCAAAAATTCCCACAAGCCAGTATTGATCTGAGATTGCCTTTAAAATAAAAACCTGACCACTTAAATTTAAAAGGTCTTTGTCAACCTTGGGAATAATAATTAGAAGCTCTTTTCTCTTCTCCGACCCATGTTTGTTGAGTTGCACAAAATAACTTTGAAACAATGCTGGCCGTCTGTCAGGTCAGACCACGGCTCAGACTGCAGCAGTTCTGTGACCAATAAACCTCCCAGCAATCACGGACCAGAAAGAAAATCATAAATAGGTGATGGATGGAATTGGTTCCCAAATTGTGGTAACTGTCAGTCCTGGCAGTTGCACCCAATGGACAATCCATGTGATTTGACTCTGGGCCTGCAGATGTTACAGAGAGGGCCAACCTCTGCAAAGCTAAGTTAATCTAATTTGCTTAGATGACACCTAACTAGGGCCAAAGACAAAGTAGAAGAATTGAATGACTCCAAGGACTGTTAAGGAAAGAGAAAACCTTTCACATGTTGAGGACTAATAGTAATCAAAATCTGATGACTGTGCTCATTTCATGTCGTGCACAAATTGGACCAGCACAGCCCAGCTGTCTTTGCTTTGGGTGTGTGGACAAAACCGAGGACTCGTGATGTGGCRAAAGCCACAAGGCTTTATTTGATGACACTAGTTCTTTGGGCTGGAGCTGATGTACTGACTGTGGAACAGGGAGGAAAAGGCTGGACCCCCACTGCAGTTTCTTGATGGATGGGCAGAAAAGCCCATCTGAGCCCAGCATGTTCATTTCAGCTTGGTTGTACACGGCCCCTGAGTCCAGCATGGGGAAAACCTTGGCAGAAAAAGAAATATTGTTCAGACCATTTTGTTCAAAATGCCAACCTATTTCATGATCTCATACATTCAGAGAAAAATTTCAGCGATTTTTTTCATACAATTTGTCATTTGAGACCTGTATTTTCACCCTTTGAATTYTGCCAGTCAGTTTAAGAGTTTCAGCGCTGAGAAAAACATCTTATCTCCATAACATCACAACAGAGGAGTTACCTTTTCCAATTTCAGACTCAGTCTAACAATTTATCAGAGCAAATCTTTCACGGGATTTCTGAGTGATTTATTTTGCTGTCACAAATATGTTTCCTTAGTTACAGGTTCAATATTTCTGCTAATGTTGCATTTCAGACACTATCTGCATGGTGGATGCTTCTGCTACCTTTTTCATTCGTGGGTAGAAATTGGTGACAATAGGAACTTCAGCTATTTGTGCTTTTTTAAAGAAGGTTCTAGTACAGAAAAAAAAGTGCTGCTTTTCCAGTGTAACAGGGARCATACTTGCTTAATGTGTGTTTCTACTGTGCTCATAAAAAGTATATGCCATCTCTGGCCAGAAAAAACCCTAATGGAAGAAACTCTTCATGAGGAAGGAGGTATATTACTGTAACTATTGAGTTCTGTAAATGTGCAATGTACAATTTTGGCTCAATTTTTAAAACTTTGAACCACATTTTAATTTTGCCTATTTTCCTCCCAAAATTCTTGTTATGAYAGATTGCATATTTTAATATTAAGATTTATTTCCACCCATTTCTTAATATTCCCCYGATACAGCAAAACAGCTTGACTACCATTAAACATGTACTTGAGACTGGAGCCCAAATCTTTGATTGAAACGGTTGTTTCAGTGACTTAATCACCTAAAAACTGAAATTCTATTTCTGTGATAGAAAATGTGTTTGAAAGATCAGTTACATTGCTGGAAACTAGAAAGAATCCCCTTCCAAATGACATAAATAGTTGAACAATTCAGGCAAAATGTGCCCTGAATGTACATCCAATGCAAACTTTGGCTTRAACAAGTCAGAACATCATGTCTGTTTTACTTTAAATTCATTTTTATGGAATACTAAGTGTCTACTTTAGTTATATTTTAAGATTATGACATTATTAAAATTATGCTTTTGTGTGTATATGCTCAAAGCCACATTTATGATTTTTTTCCCCAAGCGTTGTCTTATATTGCTTAGATTAAAGATAAYGGTACAAACTGCTCATTTTCAAACAGATGCAATCAATATCACAATCCTCCAACATCTGTAGTGCAGAAACAGAGAGAACCTGGAGGGTTGAGGCTTTCCAAAAGGAAATATCATGAGATGAAAGTGAACTAATATTTGGAAACTACATGTCATATATTTGTCTTAAAGATGGATTCTAGATAAAATCTCATCAGTCTTTCTATTTCTATTTGAATAAAGCATATTCTTTAATGGTTAATAACAGTATCACTCAGAATCTAAATATTAGTATATGTTCTATGTTTTAAATGGTTTTTATAATTGCTGGTTGATGAGTGTATATCAAACCTGGCAAACCACACCAGCATTCACTCAGCTCCTCAGTTTGGCTGTAAAGAGAGCCAAAACACGTTCTTGAAACCAAAGGGGAAAACCTGAGGTGTGGCACGGAGCAAGAGCAGGGAGTAGATGTGCTCCATAAAAAAGTCCTTCACCTTCTCTTCTAGTGGAATTCATTTTTAACACACTGATGTCTTTGGAAGTGGTAATTTTATGGCAAATCCAAGGACGCAAACACCCAAGTTACATTCCAGCCCCAGCAGGAGAAAAAAGCCTTGTCATAATGCCAGGAATTCTCTTGGAAACTTTTGGGTGAGGACTTTGGGGAGGTAACTGCTGCCGAGGAGAAGGAGGAGGTGTGTGGCTGTGTGGTGAAGGTGCTGCTTCCCCATCTGCCACCAACCTGSCCTTGGGGACTGTGACATCAGACACAGCCAGCAAAACCAAGGGGAGGGTCAGCAAACAGCACGTGAACATGAGATCCAGGGACTTTAACAGCTCCACCATTTATGGGACCTTGTCCTGTGTGATTGCTGGGAAATCAAAGGCTGGCTCAGTGGAAGGCAGCCTGGCTCCCTGCACAGCCCGGGACTGCAAGGAGTGGTGTGGGATGAGATTCCTGGGCTCCTGCTTTGTGCAGGACGTGCAGGGGAGAGAAGAGTCAGGTTCTGAGAGTGAAGAATGAGTGAAACAGACACTGCTACTCACCACTGCTACTCACTGCTACTCACTGCTGCTCACCTTCACAGCAGGTCTGGGGCTTGGTTTTGTGCCACCACAAGCTTCTGGAGCTCAGCTGAGCTCTGCCGGCAGTAGGAACAGTGGCAGTGAACCTGGAGAACTGCAACACACAACACTTCTGAAATGCCACCTTTGGAATTAAACTCAYTGCAGCATTCAAAATTCATAAAACATTTCAGGATTTGACAGAGTTTGATGTAGGATTTCRTGGTCACCTTAAAAGGATGAGGCTGAAGTGGTGTGTGGGGCAGGTGGATACTTCTCCAGGTCTGCTGTGCAGCCCACTCTGTCACTTAAAATATAAACAATTATAGCTTAGACATGGCCAAACAGATACTGGATTGTTCTCACTTTTTGTAAAACAAATTCACTGCCAGATTGAGGCATTGTATGCCAAGTTTCAGACTACAATGCATTTTATGGCTGAGTTATAAACCCCTGGAAGGAGAGGTTTGAACGTAAATGCTGACACAGCCAGAGCTGTAAGAGTGAACAGTATTGCAATGATATCTCTTTTACCTCTAGCAAGGAGCATATAADGAAAACTAAATCATGTATTCCTGCTGCTACAGATAATTTAATCAGTAAAACTTATCTCTGATTTTATTTGGTAGGTTAAAACTACAAATGTTTGTGCATTGAWTAAGTAAGAGTAACAATAGTCTGTATATTGCTCTGCAACAAAAGATTTACATATGTGCATGTGATAAAACACATATTTATCTAAAATTTATTTAAAACTATTTTACAGAAAAGGAAAATTTAGGAAGAACAGGCAAACATAACCAAAAGTAAACAAAACTACAGTAGCTTATTGCAAATAACTGCAACCACCACAAAAAGGTACACATACAGGTGACTGTTGTATGTGATCAAGTACCCAAATAATAGCTGCTGCTGCCTTTTTTCCAGGTATGAATAATTTACAGCAGAAACCCCAGAAASACTCTGCTGCAGCAGGGCATCTGCTTAACGGAGCAGGAAAGATTTGCATTGAGCTAGCAAGTTGAAAATGGGAGGGCAGCCATTCACGGGTAATCTGAAGAGAGCATTCTGGAAGTTTTGGCTGCTGCCTGCCAGTCCCTGCACGAGCCACAAATTCAACAAATGCAGCACACGTCTTAGGGACAYACACAGTGCAGAATTTGCTCAGCCAAGTGGTGTCCAGGTTGGTCCTGTATCAGACCCAGTGCCTGTGCCTCGGTRTTCTGTACTCTGACCTCTCTGATGTCCATTACTGGGTCTGGAAAACCGGGCTTGGCAAGCTGTGCTGCAGAATAAACCTTCTAATTCTGAGAAGTGATTGTTGAGGCACTGCTGTCCTTTCTGGGTGAAATATGTTCAGCCTTSTGGAGCAGACAAATACGTCTACCCATGCAATGTACAACATTTTCTCCTGTCCTTTACRAAACTGAACTGACTGAAATAATATTTCAGGAGAAGATTTTGCTCTCCTTGCTCCAGTGTGCTTTGGCAGTCCCCACRCAGTGAATAGTTTCTCCAAATTCAGTGGAATGCCTCTTGGATGGGAGATAGGGCTCACGGTGAATTTAGCTGGCCTGCCTCTGCTCCAGGATTTCAGGAACATGCTCTTACACATTATACAGGAAAAATTGCACTAATGTCCAAAGACAAGTATATATTGTTGACATTGCATCCAAGAAAAACTATTGTATACATGAAAGAATGTGTCTTTTTGGCACTAGCTGAAATAAGAACAGTCAAGAATTTGTGGTCTGGGCTCCTTTTAAGTTTTTACATGATGAGACCAAGCAATAGTTTCTGAGCATTTTTGCAACACTTCCCTGTATTGGTTCTCTCCCCTGTCCCCTTGCCAAGAGCYCTGCACAGCTTGCTGAGTGTCCCCTTGAGCTCTGAGATTACTGATAAATCCTGCATTTTTCTGCTTAGGCACAGGAATCAAACTTAAAAACTCAAACAGATTTTTTTTCTTTGTAATTTGTTTATTTCTCTGCCTACAAAGCCAAGGCAGTCTTTGCTCTGTAATTTAATGTCCTYCTCTTTTTCCACCAGGTTGGTTTGGTATTTCCTTTACAAACCTCAATTGTTGGCATTAAAAACTTGGCCATTTCAACTCTACTSAACTAAAACTTGGCAAGCAGGTTGTCAGCTAGCATTTAATTTATTCTACTAAAATATCTTGCTTTTTATGAGTAATCTATGACCAGTCTTTATCCCTGCAATCCCCACAGCACTTCTAGGTCTCCCGAAAGTGAATCACTGGAAGCAACTGGTTTGAAAATGCTGCTGACTCCCCTCACAAGCACATAAACCAGAGATTGCAGAGCCCAAACTCTGTACCAAACTCTGCAGTTATCATTCTGTCTGTCTGTCTGTCTGCCTACCTGCAGGCAGCCTCTCTTAATGCTTGTCCATATCAGACCAAAGTCTCTCGGCAGAAACTGAAAGGTGACCAGTCTTCAGCAAAGTCAGAAGGGCAGAAAAGCAAGAAGGCATGGAATAAAAAAACCTCTCCTGGTGCAAGATCTGGGCTGTGTCACCTCCATGCTCTGGCACGGTGTTTCCTGCTAGAGAAGGAGGCATAGCATAAAAGGGTTTCTACTTCCAGCAATATACAGGAGACTGTAACAACTAATTATGTTTAAAAATGGTGGGCTCATGGTGGACAGAAGCAGGGAAGAAGTAAAGCTCACCCGAAGCCAGAGCAGTAGTTTGCAGCCAGAGGAGGGAATAAGACAGGGAACAAGTAAAAGAGGCCATGTTGTAGGGCCAGGCAAGTTAAGAAGTGGGAAAAACTCTTTGCCATTGCCTGTAAAGGTAAAAGCATCGAGAGTACCCAAGCCCACTTCAGTGCTGATAGTCAGGAGTGAAGARAGAAAGATCTGAAAGCTCCCTGTGAGTAAAGTGAGGAGTCGATTTCACAGAATCACTGAATATTCCGAGCAAGAACGTACCCACCAAGGATCATTAAGACCAACTCTAAAGTGAATGGCCTGTTCAGGGATCAAACCCATGGGCTTGGTATGATCAGCACCCTGCTGCTACCAATTGAGTTAATCTCARTGATGAGAGGCATTCCTGACCTTCCTAACCACCAGCTAATATCCCTCCCTCTGTGGTGTCTCCAAGTGTGGGTTGACAGTCACTCAGCCCCCTTCCTGAGAGGGTAAATCAGGGTGGTATCCCAGCAGCATGGGGAGCTCACTTTATGAGGACAAACCCTCAGGTAGCCAAACCTGCTGCCATGGCCAAGTGCAGCACATTTGTCCAGAGCCAGCTGGTAATTAAAATCTGATCCCAGGGAAATATACATGCTTAATTAAAGC
>NW_026623512.1:825825-830059 GCF_030028575.1 Malurus melanocephalus | reverse complement strand
TGGAAAGGCAAGTGTAAGTCCCATGCTCCCCATCTCTGCCCCATTACCTCACCAAGACTATGGACTTGGTGGGAGCTGGATTCACTTTGGAAGAGTAGGGAGAGCAGGGAAAGACTTCCTGACCACGATCTCGTCACAAGATTCCTGGGAAATGTAGCAGACACTACCTGATTTCCTGGCAAATCTCAATACAGGCAATAACAGTTTTTAAAGGAAGGGCTCTTCTGTAACTGCCAGTTTTGAAGGGAAAGGAGGCGCTCAGAACACTGCGGTTTAACTGCTGGGTAACAACTCCATTTTTGGTCTGCGAGCAATGAAAAGCTGCTTGGGTTCATGGTGCACCTTAGGAACTCCCTGAGTGACATGGGAAAAACGCTTCAAAGCCTCGTATGCCAGGATGGATGACAATATTTTTCTGAACCTAGTTGCAGGGTATTCTCTTGGGATAGGTGGCATACCATCTGACTCATCTGCTAGTAGGGTGTGCTGCTAAGTGACCACAAGTTAAATAAACTTGAATTCCTCAGTCATGACTGAGGGATAATGAGGAAAGTTGCCTTCAGCTCTGCAAGGAGCTTCTGCAGGTGTTGGACATCTGGAACTCCCTCAGCTCCCAAAATCTATTAACCGTGGAGAAGAGAACAGACTGAGTAGATTATTGTGGGTTTGGATGAAACAAGACATCAGAGACCTTTCTGATGTACAAACACTGCTTGTAAAGGCTTGCTGCAGTTGCTGTTCCCATGCTAAATGATTTTTCTCTAGAAGTTACCACAAAGTCTTTGCTTTTCATGAAATTCATGTAAGCAGAACAAGTTACCTGGTCAGGATAGTCCATATAAAATCCCCCAAATAAATTCTCTGGCATGTGAGTCATTTATTTCTTCATAGGTCAGAAAAACCGAATACATGTAAAAAGCCACATATTTCTGCAAAGATAACTTGTGCTGAAATTCAACAAAGCATGTTATTTTTAGTAGTTGCGGATCATAAGTGGACATTTTACAGAGAAACCTACAAAAGCTAGTTGTGCTTTCTGGTAGTAATTACCTCCCACAAATATGACTCACTTCTGCAGTTTAAATGCAATGGTTTAGTGTCCCAAAATCAACAGTTTTATAAATAAATCTCTGAATCACAGACTGAATGCCTGAAGTGTTTAAATATTTCTTACTGGCCTGGGAAGTAGTTTGCATTTAAGGTTTTTCTTCATAACAAATTCCCAGTGAGAGGACTGACACTGAAATTTACTGCATACAGACAAAGTAGGAAGGCTGCAGTGATATGGGCTGCTCCAGAGCTCTGGAGCAGAATAGCATAAACTAAGATTTCTTTAGTAAATGAAGTCTTTAGTATTTCTGCTAACAAGAAGTGGGTTTTCCAAGCTAGCTGTGAATAGGACCCAGGATGGAATCAAAGTTTCCTGTTTCACAGCATCCTCTTCTGTGGAACAAGTACCAGGAGCTGGAGTCACTTTACTCCATGCAGAACAGGGGGGGACCATTTCAGGTCTCCTGGGGGTGCAGATAATCTCCATAAGAAATGAGGAATGGCCATTAAAGAAGAGGCCTCTCCTCAAAAAGCCAGCAAGGCTAACGACGAAAATAACTTCACTTAAAGATAACTGGATTCTATGTTGTGAAAAGTTCAGTTAGTATAACAGTTAATAATTATGATTAACGTGTAGTTAGGGTGTTTTTTTTTAATGACGTGAGGTTTTTCGCCCGAATGCGCTCAGGTTCGCTCCCTGCCCGACGCTCAGCACAGAGGCGCTCCTGCAGGAGGGCGATCGCTGCCGCGGCGGCGCATCCGCGGTCCCGCCGGGAATGCGCTCACGGTCGAGGGAGCAGAGCCGCATCAGGCATCCTCTGTCCCGCCTGCCGCTGCTCAGCATCAGCTCTCAGCTCTTTCTGGGTCCGCTTCCTGCTCTGCAGCTGTTCCCGCGGCCGGGCTGTCTGCCTGCAATTGGCAGGACACGGGGAAACACATCGGCTCTGCGGCCGCCAAGGGCCGCCTGCTGCCAGGGCGCTCCGCGGGGCCGCTCCCACCGCTCCTCCCGGGCCCCTCCGCTCCCACCGGGCCCCTCCGCTCCCACCGCTCCCACCGCTCCTCCCGGGCCCCACCGCTCCCACCGCTCCTCCCGGGCCCCTCCGCTCCTACCGGCCCCGTTCCCAGCGAGGGAAGGATCCGCGCATCCCCGAGCGCGGCCGGAGCAGGAGAAGCCGCTCTGGCTGCCGCAGGAAGTTCTCCGCAGCCATGCTGGCAGCCGCGCCTCCGCGGGGAGCAGCGCACGGACCACTGGAAAAAAAGGGGAAAAAGAAAAGGGAGGGAAAAAAAAGAGGATCAATCGCACCTGTGGAGCTTTACCTAAAGGAAAATTAGCTCTCTCAGAAAAAAAACCACAAAAAATAAAAAACGCGTAAATTTTTGTTGCGTCCTTTTGTAGATTCTTCTCTACGTGTTCTTCTCTAATGTTTCACTGCACATTAAACTCAGATTTTCYCCAGTTAGGCAGGAAATAAAACCAACATAAAAACCAACCAAAAACCCCCAACCCATCCCTCCCCTGAGGGCAGCTGACATTGTCATACTGGCATAGCTTGCTTGACTAGAGGTGACCTAAATAATACTAATCTGATCGGATAGAAAAGCAGAAATATTTGTACATGTACACATGTTAAAAAGTCAGTTAACTTGGAAAACAAAACCACACAGGAGACAAGAAATGMAGATACACAGTTGAAACGTATAAAACGTCTATCTTTATTTAATTACAATCTGTCAGTTAAAATCACTACTGAATGTGGGTTTTCTGCTGAGAAGTTATGTATCAAAAGTGACAGCACAGAACATGCAGTCCTTTTTTATTTATATTTAATTAGAGAAAAAAAAAATTACCGAGAAAAAGGCAAAGGCAAGAGAACAGATAGCTAAAGAAATAGGAGCTGAATAAAAGAAGGGAAGAAAGAAGAAGGAACATTTAGATGGATCATCCGCTAGCAATTAATCAAAGATTTCTAAAAAGTTCGAGCCCAGACTCTGCAGTCTTATCTTGGCTAAGGAGCCTCAATGTGATCTACAAACCAGCCCACTTACGAGTAAATGCATTCACCTCTTGGCTGACTCATCCTCAGACATTTGCCTTTCTCCTTTATTTATATTTCAGCTGCTATAAAATCTCTAATGCTTCTTCAAACCCACCTTTGTGGAACACACGGATCACTGCTGTTTCTACTGCATGGTCACTCAGAGACGTGCTGTACCAGCCCCAAAAGYAGCAAATTCTCCACCTGTGAGTTTTAAAAATTTTATTGGTAACAGGACTGTGAATTTATTTTCTCTCTCATCTTACCTCCAGTGAGTGGAGAGTGATAACTTTGTCAGGCTCAGTTATATCCATTTATATTTATTTTATCTACAAATAGATGTTCCTCTGATATTATGCAAGCAAAGATTAGAACAAAGCTCATCATTACAAATATTATGAGGTTCCATTTTTGATGACTGTGCACAATATCATTTAATCAATTCCATAAACTCCCTACAGTGACTCTGTATGAGCTGCAGACTCTCTGTGCATTGCCAGCCACAACACTTGCTTTCCACAAGCTGCCYGCCCTGGTGCAGCCAGCAGGCACTTGCTGCCTAAGACTTCCTGAATTAATGAAATCTTTTTAAGTGCAAGGCCTCCTGATTCTTCTACTTAGAGTTTTACATTACTATTTTGTATAAAATTCCAGTGCCTTGAAGAAAATCAATAAAGTGGCACCATCAATATAGCTTGGTTTTTTTGTTTTTTTTTTTCAGAAAGAGTCAGGAAAGGGGAGCGAATTACTAGAAATGAGCAGAAACTTGAACGTAGAAAGTGTGAGATCAAGAATTTCAACTAACAAGAAGAATAAAATTGAAGCAAAAGAGGAGAAAGATAAGCATGAACTTGCTGGCTGATCACAGGGTTAGGGCAGCTGAGACAGGATTGTCCTGATAAATTACCAGCATGAGTATTGGATGCAAAATATAATAGGATACAGAAAAGCATTGGCAGCACATACGAAGAATTCAGGCTCTTGTCCTAAGCACTGGACCCTTCTCATGAAATCTTTTGAATAACTGGGATGCTCTCTTTCAGAAAAGACAAATTCAAATTGGATAGGTGCAGAGTAAGTCTAAGAGGTTAAGCAGTTTATTTATGAGTAGACTACCTTGTGAGACTAAAAAAGCTCAGATAAACTCC
>NW_026623512.1:819845-825693 GCF_030028575.1 Malurus melanocephalus | reverse complement strand
AAAAAAAACAACAAGAAAAAAAAAACCAAAAAAAAGACCAGGCACAGATCTAGAAAAACCATAAAACCATACCAATGAAACACATTTGCAGAACAAAATAAGTTTGAAGACCCATGCTGAATTTTCTGAACAACACTTGAGAGCTATGCTGTCATACCAGCCTTYCCAAGGCCAAGTCAGATATCTCAGACTGGCCCAGTTAATCCAGCGTTGGAGTGTGTTTTAGGAAGAGCTGGCAGATTACTGGTATCTGCTGTGCTCAAACTACCCACCCATCCCTGCYTACTCCTACTCCTTGGTCAGCTTTACATAGAGTCTGAAGCCATGGGGACTCTTTAATAGCCTGCAAATGCTGTCCGTTTACTCCTGAGTCCYGTTCCCAGAGGGAAGCAGGTTTCTCTTAAATATCTTGGGAAAAGACTATTTATCCTGTCTTTCATCGTGAGTCTACAAGGTGGAAGTAAASGTTGCCTAAAATACAAACACCCCAAGGTTTATCCCCTCAGGGGACAGGGCTCAGATACAGCCTCCCCTGCTGCTCTTGCCAGTGTAGCTGCTCTGCCATCCCCTCTGAGAACAAGTGAGCCTCTAAAGGTCACATTTCTCTGGAGGGACAGCRAGTTCCTGTGCAGGTTTGCCCTAGGCATAACCACGGCACAGCCCCCTCTGTCCTCGCCCGCTCTCTCCTCCCTGCAGAGAGGCCAGGCCTAATTGGGTTCCTATTTTTGCCCTTGTGACAGAATGCCTGAAAAGGAAGAAAATTCTCTTCACTGTGAAAAGAGGTTTAAAAGAGAAGAAATGCTCCCTGAGCTGACTGAGCTCAGTGGCTCTTGTGGGGTGTCCCCATATGTGTTCAGACACTGCAGATGCCCCAAATCTTTCCCCTGGTACAGCTTCCTCTCCAGGGCTCTGTGTAGACATTCGTCCTGCGCTTGAGAACACGACTGTGAAATGCTTCACATGAKGAGAGTGCTGTCCCACCTCTGGCTGCAGCGACAGAGGGGACAGCTGTGTAAGCAATGGAGGCAGGAGGCTGGCACACCACCCTGAGAATGCAGTTTGGAGCAGTGGAGAAAATGAAGAGTGATTAATGCATCCTCAGTGCAAAAAATGGACAGTGACTGACCTTTGTTTCTCTATTTGTGACTTTGCAGTGTGGATTGATCTCAGGTCCCCGAACTCAGCAGATTTTCTCYCTGCAAGCAGTGGAAAACGTCAATGCTTTATTTACAAAGAAATTCTGGAAAGCCTGTTGCACGCATGTATCAACAACTACTTGCTTGGATGGTTTTGATTTAATAGAGTTTTGAAAAGCATATGGAGAGAATTTCTGTTGTAGTGCATTAGACTTAGAAATGTGCCATGCCTGAAGAAATGGGTTCTGAGGAATTGCAACGTGTCCAGGTAAAGTGGGCTGGTGTAGGGATGGGTATTTGTGCCTTTTTGTGAGCTCTGGGGCCTGTGGCAGGATTGTACCTTGCTGAAGAATTCAGCCTGAATGTAGACAAGGCTCTGCACAGAACTTATATTTGCTAAAATGTTTTGCTCAAGGCCTTGCATTTTATAACATTTTTTATGGCATTTGCTCTTTGGAGCAATACCTACAATATGTTCATTTTCCTTTTACTCCAAGCTCCAGCAATCACCCTAAAACAGCATTACATAACACAGCACATCTGGCCTGGAAAAGGGCAGTTCAAATATTCTATATTTGGGTTGTGATCATTATTTTAATGCAGGTCTAGTGAGGGGATTGGAAGATAGATAACGTCTCTAAAATTTGARAAATTTTACCTTGTCCTTTTATGGTATTTGTTTTAACTGACCTTTCTTTATTTYCAGATCATGGGAAAAGCCCCTCAGAGTTGACACACAGGAGGAATATGGAACACAAGCAAGGTGTGCCCAGAGCCTGCAGGGACCCTTCACTGACAGCTAAACGAGTGGGAATTGCATCCCTCGAATGGCACAAAATTTTGGTTACATTTGAATTTCTGATTATCYGCTCCCTTACAAATAGTTGCTAATTTCACAGTGTGCGGTAGCAAGTCTGAACACACAAAAATCAGGTCACTGTTATTCAGACATCTTTTRTTTCAAAATAACCCAGTACCTGATGCAATTCACTTTAAATAGTACATCCTCAAATCATTGCTTTAAAAGCTTCCTTAAAATTTGTTAAGGGACTTTTCTGCTTCCCTATTGAAATTTACAGYGGTCTGTTCAGCAAGGAAGAAACTAATCACGGTCCCAAATCTAAAACATCTCTACACAGACAGCCAAAATAAAGTTAAAYATACATGTTAAGTCTTTGCAGGAACTGGATTCAGATAACCATAAAAGAGGAGTTATAAAATCAGACTATGCTATCCAAGGCACAGAGCAAACAAAAAAAGTCAGACCATTAAGTAACTTATCTCAATTTAATCAAGTTGCAAGCACATGAAGTACTCATTTCTCAGCCACCACKGTGATTTTCAGATGGGAGGCAAACGTTCAGGATTATTCCAAACAGGTCTCACAAGATATTTGAAAGTACATATCCATTATTTATAKCTGAAGTATTTCTCTTGTTTCACTTATAATGAAACCCGCATTTGAACTTTTCATTGGCTTAAAAAGCATTATTCTGCCTGGTTAAAGACCTTACTTACAGAATGCAGACTGAAAAACACAGCCCACTCGTGACAAGGCAGGTAAACATGATGGACAAATGCATAGATGCTGATGTGAAAAGCAACAGATTTCACTCACTTTGGGAAACAAGAGGGGGAACTGAAAGAGAAAAGACTGGGAAGTAAGCAGAAGAGGAAAGGAGACAAGAATAAGCACTAACAACCTGAGTCAACATTAACAAGAAAAGACTCCCTGAAGGGAAGAGGTCCCTTTCTCATGACTTTTCTGTTTATTGATTCAAATGGAAGTAGATAGATACCACACTGCGGACCTGTTTTCTAATTAGCAAACAAACTAAAAGSTGTAATTAAAACATCTGATTTAAAGAATGCATGAAGAGAAACCTTACTGTTTTGACTGTGACCTGTTTAGTCTGCTTTGGGCTTTTTAGAAGTTCAAAATCAGAGGTTATGGAACAGATGGGAAAAAAATGTAATGCCAGCACATTTTTTTCCCATAAGCTAAATAATAGGGCATGGAGTAGGTAGATACCACATAAGTGGCAGACAAAACCTTGATTTAGCTTCTTTAGAACTTGTAAACACCCTACACATTTCAATTTTTAGTTACTGAAAATCAGTATTATATCTTCAGTCTGAAAAAAACCAACCCAAACAAAAAATCTTCCCAGATAATTTTAGGGTGCAGCAATGTGTCAAACTTGCGCATCAAAAAAGTCACAGTTCACATTGCTTTTTCTTCCATATCTTACATAGGAAGGATGCTTTCAGCACACTGTAAATCAGTTGCATATCCAATGTCATTAACCTWAACACATTCTCCCCAAGGTTTTGAAGCTCTGCAGTGTTTCTGGTCACGCTCACAGCTTGCAGCAATCATGACTAGGTTGCAGACATACTCCCACCAGATTTTCTGGATCCAATGAAGCCACAAGAACATATGTGTTTGCACTGATCCCACGCTTAAGCTCGCTGCAGGAAAAGCTGCTCAGACTTGCTCTAAGCCTCCAGTTAAATGGAAGAAGACACACAACTTCCAGGGCCTGACCCAATATCCACCAGCTTCTAATGGAGCCTTGGCAGTGACAGCATCAGCCTGTCTCTCAGGCCACTTGGCCTTCAGTGTCCAGCTCACCCAGTTCTAAGAGCTGTTTCCAAACCAGGAGCAGCATGTCTTATTTAAAACCTGTTGGTTTATGAACTTTTCTTCAAATAACCTCATGGGAAAAGAGTGAAATATCAAAACAGAATACCTAAAATTATTGACATACTGAGTAACCTGTGAAGGAAAATGAACACATCTCTCTAATCAGGGAAACAGAAGATTGGCATTGCTTCTGTGGATGCTGATAATATCATTTATTTACCAGTAGTAAKTCAGGTTCTACAACTTTTTATTTCTTGGATCTTATTGACGATAGAAAAAAAATATAGGGGGAGGATACAAGGACAATGAAGAGCAGAAGAGATTTTCACTTTGGTAGATCACCAAGGAAGCACCAGAGCCTCTGACTATGTGACATCAATAGTATCCCTGTTTGTCAGCAGTGAGTTAAGATATGAAAAAGAGAATCGAGAGAGAATGGAGCTAAGACATAGTGCTGTATGTCAAATAATCCTCACTGACAAAGATCCCAAAATTATGTCAYCTTTACACATCTTCCATGTTTTTATTATTATGGTTACAAATGTCAGTATCCAAAGAGCATCTGATAACGCCTAGGAAGAAGGCAGTGAGTCAGGCAGTCATGATTTTGGTTTTACAGTAATATTAAAGACAAAATTAATATATAAGAGGGACAATGAAATCTAGACTTYGAAGTTTTGTAAATATCAGGGAATTTTACTGGTGACACAGGGAAGAAAAAYAACTATGCATTTCACCAGCTAAGCCCCGCTAAAGTTAAAATTGCTGGGAGGTTAAATATGTACATATTTCTGCTGCCTTTCAGCATTTTTACTGGTGGATCAATCAAGTGTTTCTCAGTGATCTAATTCTGTCCCTGCTTTGGAGCATGCTTGATAGATGTTTGGTGTTTTTTTTGGACATCCATGTGCCAAATTTGAGCAAATATCTACAACTGCCTGTGTATCAGCTGAGCAGCTGAGATTTTCCATAGAAAGCAGAAAAGATATCCCAACAAGATGGTGAGTTCCTTGCCAAATTTTAAACAAGCTCAAAATACAGAGCTTCTCTATATGGTCAAAATTATGTATTTTTGCTTAATTGCTCGATAGATACTTATGAAAAATTTTACTGAATTTCTAACTTGAAAAAGTCAGACTGCAGGATTTAGCCAGCAAAGGAAAATCCTGCCTAACCAGGTAAAATTTCAACCAACCAAGTGCTGAAATTATAGCCAACTAAAACCTGCCTCTYGTAATGGAAATGCCAGACATCAGCAATTGTAGGTCACCACCAGTTCTGTCTACAACTGACTAATTTTATTTTCATCCACAGAAATGAATGGCGTTTAGGGGGAAAAACTCTTGCCTATTAAATCCAAAATACAGGCTTCACTACTGCTCTGCTTCAGGCCAACCAAGCAGCAAGAGAATTCCCACCCCACTTGTTTGCTGTGGTTACACAGCCCTGTGTTATTTCCACTATCTCACACACAGAGCCAGAAGAACTTGGAAGATGAAAATACTTTTGCTTTCAAATATTTTCCTTTTAAAAGCAGAAAGCTGAGTGCAATTCTATTAATGCATTATTATTTTGGAAGTACTGCTGAAGTCAGGAAATTCCAAGTCAATGCTATATTATATTCATTGTGCAGATGTACCACTTTCTATTCCTCTTCTCCTTGTTAAATATAACCTGTTGTGGCGTATTTTCTATTACGGAATGTGCAGTGGGATGGTTTCTGCAGTAATGTTGGAGTCTCCACCCAGGGGAGATTAGTTACAGTTGAAAATGGACGGACAAAAATGAAGAGTAGAAAAATGGCTGAAAGCAAGGCTTTCTGTGTGCCAGAAAATGAAGCTCATAATCCGCTGGACTTTCACTTTGAGAGATTCAAGACACTGCTCGTTTTCAGATAATTATMTGGGGTATCTCCCTGGTGTCCCACTAACCAGTAGCTTCGTTWTTTTTTTGTAACACTCTGTATCAAAAATTTGTACTCAAAATTCTGGAGATGATTACCAATTCAAATAYTTAGTAACTCTCTTGTTCTTTATCTATATTTCACTATTTTGGAGCACTTTGT